>NC_066639.1:5741978-5847975 GCF_025201925.1 Gopherus flavomarginatus
GCTCTGTGCATTACCCTGCGTGGCCACATGGAATCACTGTAGCTCCATGCAGAAAATGCTCTGTTCATTACCCTGGATGGCCACATGGTATCACTGTTGCTCCATGCAGGAAATGTTCTGTGCATTTCCCTGCATGGCCACACAGTGTCACTGTTGCTCCATGAGAAAAATGCTCTGTGCATTACCTGGTGTGGTCACAAGGTGTCAATGTTGCTCAATGCAGGAAATGCTCTGTGCATTACTCTGTGTGGTCACACGGTGTCACTGTTGCTCCATATGGGAAATGCTCTGTGCGTTACCGAGTGTGGCCACATGGTGTCACTGTTGCTCCATGCGGGAAATGCTCTGTGCAATACCCAGCATGGCCACATGGTGTCACTGTTGCTCCATGCGGGAAATGCTCTGTGCGTTACTGTGATGGAGTAGGGACTGTCTGTGTGGGGGATGGGAGAGCAGGGGGTGACTTTAGGACTGGACACGTACTCAGCCTGTAACCTAAGCTATGCGGGGGGAGGGGTCAGCACCTTTGCCCGGGAAGCTGGACACAGGAAATGGCTGGCTGGAGGGAGTTGGATTAGTTCAGTTTCAGTTTTAGTCTTGGTGGTTGGAATTCAAGATTGCCAAACTGGGAACTAAGTTTCTTGAACCCCTAGAAGGACTTGATTGTGGGGTCTTGCTTGTGCCTCCAAGCTCTGCTGTATCCTTTGCTCCTGTTGTCCAATAAACCTTCTGTTTTACTGGCTGGCTGAGAGTCACTGTGAGTCCCAGGAAGAGGGGTGCAGGGCCGGACTCCCTCACACTCCGTGACAGACCCTAAGCCCCTCCGGGACTGCTGCAGCCTGGATGTAGGTATCTGTGCCCCCCACAAACCCCCTAAGCCCCCCAGGGACCTATACAGCCAGAATATTGGTATCTGTACCCCAAATAGACTCCAAAAGCACCCTGGGACACTCCAGCGTGCACGTAGGTATATGTGCCCCTCAGAAACCCTCTAAGCCCCCAGGAACCCCTACAGCCTGGACACAGGTATTTGCACTCCCACAACACCCCTAACCCCTCCCTCCCGGGGCATCTACAATCTGGATGTAGATATCTGTGCCCCTCATGAAACCTCTAAGCCCCCCGGAACCGATACAGCCTGGACATACGTATCTGTGCCCACCCGAACCCCTAAAACCCACTGGTACCCCTACAGCCTGGACATAGGTTTCTTTGCCCCCACAAATCCTCTGAGACTCCCAGGATGCCTCCAGCCTGGACGTAGGTATCTTTGCCCCCCACTAAACCCCTAAGCCCCCCTGGTACCCCTTCAGCCTAGATGTAGGAATATGTGCCCCCCACGAACCCTCTAAGCCCCCTGGGACCCCTAGAGCATGGAGATTGGTATCTGTGTTCCCCCAAAACTCTCTAAGCCCCCCAGGGACCCCTATGGCCTGGACGTAGGTATCTGTGCACCCCAAGGCCCCTAAGTTCCCCCGGACCCCTGCAGCCTGGATGTAGGTGTGACAGTGCTGCCCGTGGGAACAAGCTCAGCTCACTCAATCAGAGTGAATTGCAAGCAAAACAGGGCAAACAAATCCCAAAGGCTGGTGGTTATTTCAATACTTAGATTTACCAAGCCAATTCTTATTAACTAAGCTAAAATTTATTAGAAAAGAAAAGAGAGAGAGTGTTGGTTAAAAGATTAATAGACATATAGACTTGAATTCAATTTTTGAGGTTCAGATACACAGTAGAGATGAGCTTGTAGTTGTCAAAAGTCCTTTCAGAAATAGTCAATAGGTTATAGTCCAATGTGCATATTCAGGGTGGCTCCAGTCAATGACTGGGGATCTCAATCCTTGTGGCTTAAGGTTTCCCCCTCTTGAAACCCAAAGCAGATCTGAGATGAAGAAGGATCGTGTCCCAGGTTCTTAAACATTTCCAGCAGCCTTTGGGCCTGAGAAGACAATAGGCTTAACTCTCCTTCCAAGCATCCTGGCAATTAGTACAGAGTAATTTATTCATTAAACAGTTCAGATACAGGTTACCACAATCTTCAAAGAGACACATAGACAATAATACTATTTCACTCAAGTATCATCATAAATGTTAATATTCCGTCTTTCTCTTTGAATTAAAACTATAGAAATAGACAAGACTTATTTGCTTACATCACAAGACCTGAGCAAACACCTCCCCTTCTACCTCTAACAATGCAGACTTGCATTTCAAAGCTCTGTTCATTTATATATCTTGCTAACGAGTTCTTAAGGTTCACCCACGGGTCAGGTCAGACGGTGAGGAGAGTTAATTAACTCTTTCTGGTCCTGTCACCTTTCAATGAGATATTAGATTATACTTATAATGTCACAGTCGTGGTGAGTCGACTGCTGCAGCTCCCCTGAGCCCTCGTCCAGACTAACCCGCGGCATCAGCGGGTTAAAATCGATTGCTCGGGGATCGATATATCGCGTCTAGTCTGGACGCGGTGTATCGATCCCCGAGCGCGCTTACATCGATTCCGGAACTCCATCAATCCGAACGGAGTTCCGGAATCGACGCGGAGAGCCGCGGACATCGATGCCGCGCCGTCCAGACTGGTGAGTACCTCGATTTTAGAAATTCGACTTCAGCTACGTTATTCCCGTAGCTGAAGTTGCGTATCTAAAATCGATTTTAATTCCTAGTCTGGACGTGGCCTTAGACTCTGCCTGCGCCTCTCACCAAGCTGGAGTACAGCAGTCGAAGGGAGAGTACTCCATGTGTTGCATCTACAGTAAACGCTATATATCGACCCCCGCTGGATCGATTGCTACCCACCGATTCGGCAGGTAGTATAGACATACCCCGAGTATCTGGTGATCGGAGCTGGACCCTGGAGGGGGACACATTGAAGGAATTCAGGGGTTAAGGTGCCTCTATTGTCAACTGTCAGGGCAGCTGTGGCTCAGAGGAGGGTGCTTGACTGCCTGGCAGGCTTAGGCACTGCAAGCCTGGGAGGCAGGGGAAGTGAAGCGGCCACGATGTGCTCGGAGTTCTCGTGTTCGGAGCAGGGGTGAGCTGGGGCATGGAGGGGTGCAGCAGGGCAAAGCGGGGGAGATGCCACAAGAGGGATGCCTCAGGGTGGAGGGGGGGAGCTGCCACAGGTGAGGTGCCTCAAGGCGGGGACACGAGGGGGGGAGGGCGCAAGATGAAAGTTTCGCCTAGGGAGTGAAACATCCTTGCACTGACCCTGCCCCATGCCCTGCCTGCAGCCAGCCCTGCACCCTCTACCCTGCCCTGCCCTGCCTGCAGCCAGCCTCTATCTCCAGCCAGCCTTGCACCTTCTGCCCTGCCCGCACCAGACACATCCTCCCTGCCCTACCTGCAGCCAGCCCCACAGCCAGCCCGACACACCCCCCGCTCTGTCTCCAGCCAACTCCTGCTGCACCCCCCTGTGGCCCTGCCCAAAGCCAGCCAGCCCCCACACACTCCCAGCCTGCACCAGCCCTGCACCCCCTATCTGCAGCCAGCCCCACATCCCCTGCCTTGTCTCCAGCCAAACCCTGATGCACCCCCCTGCCGGAAGCCAGCCAGCCCCACATCCCTTGCCCTGCCTGCAGCCAGACCCTACCTCCAGCCAACCCCATGTCGACTAGCGCCCTGCAGTTCCCAGGGCAGTAACCGTGCACATCTGCTTCAATGAGGCGGGCAGGGAGCAGCTCGGACCCACACATGTGCACACTGTAGGGTGACCAGACAGCAAGTGTGAAAAATCGGGACAGGTGGTAGGGGGTAATAGGATCCTAGATGAGAAAAAGACCCCAAAATTCGGACTGTCTCTATAAAATCAGGACATCTGGTTACCCTAGCACACCCATAGGACTTATGAGTTCCATTGCTGGGTTTCCTATTGGTTCCACTGCTGGTTGTTTTCCCTTTCCTGGGGGACAATGGGCAAGTTGCTCCCCCATGTAGGGCTCTGTCCCCAGCAGTCAAATCGGGATATCCTACTTTTCCGCTGTTGGAAAGTGCTGGGAGAATCCCCCAGCAAAAGCTGCTCTGACAGTGCTAAGCAGCATCTGACCATTCAAGGGAGGAGCGCACTGCCCAGGAGGAGTGTTTGGCTCTGGGGTTTCACTTCAGCCCATTCTAGAGAGAGGGGCCCAGCTATGGAATTTGGCTCAAGAAGACCAAGTCTCCAATTTTTTAAGGGCGTTTTGAATTTCAATCCTGTGCTCCTAAGTGCTTGACGTCAGTTGCAAATTTTAGAAGCATGCTCTCCACTCCATTTTCCAAATCATTCATGAAAATATTGAATAGTACTGGACCCCGGACTGATCTCTGCTGGACCCACTAGGTACACCCTCTCCGTTGGACAGCCAAACATGGAGAAGGGCTCCTGGAGTCCGGGCTTTCAACCAGCTCTGCACCCACATTACACTGATTGCAGCTGGACTGCATTTCACTCGTTTGCTTGTGAGAATGTCCTACTGGACTGTGTCAAAAGCCTTAGCAACCCAAACTAGATCCCATCTACTGTTTACCCACCTCCACCAGGCCCAGAACCCTGCCAAAGAAGGAAAGAGGATCGGTTTGGAATGATTTGTTCTTGACAAATCTATGCTCATTAGATCTAAAAACCAAATTATTCTGTAGGTGCTGCTGACAAACTGAGTGTTTAAGAAAGGGTTTTTTTTGTTCCCCTTTTAGAGAAAGGTCCTGTCTTGTTCATGGATGGGAAGATGTTCTTTTTCAGGGATCTCAGACTAGAACTGGGGCACAGCACCTGGTTTGTCAAGGCCACAAAAATGGAGGCAGGAAGCTCTTCTCTCCTGATGGCAAAGAACCCCAGGTACCTAAAAGACAGGGACTCACATCCCTGAATGGGCTTTAAAAAAGGCACTGGTTAAAGATTGGCCCCGACCATTTCTTGTTTCCACAGACTAGACATTTTACCAAACTTTAGAATTCCTTGGTGCTAAACGCTGTGAAACTCCCCTTTCTCCTTCACAGAGGGCTTTAACGTCCCTTATCTCACTCGGGCTCCTAACTACCCAGAGTTCGAGAACTGTCCCTGTTCCCATTGGGCAGATGGAGAGGAGCCTGAGGTATAGAGAAGGGTGCTGACCTCCCCAAGCACCTACACAGCAAGGTGGTGGCAGAGCCAGAAAGAGAAGCCACCGGTCCTGACTCCTGTTCTAACAGACAACAAACCCCCCAGAGGCAGAGATGGAGCCCAGGAATTGAGATGGTGGGGAAATTTCATTGAAACCATTCCTGTCAGAAAATCCCATTCAGGTTAATCCAGTTTGTTTCTCAAAATCATAACAAGTGGGATGAAAGTTCTTTGCAAAAATATTGTATTGCAAAACAAAAGCATCTCCTGTTTGTCAGAGTGTGTTAAATTGTCTCCTCGCACACAAAGAGGAGACACTTAGATCTCAAACATTAGATAAGATGCTTCAGTCTGAGCTAAGTCGTTGCTGCTCTTAATAATTTCAAAATAAAAAAATGCAAATAAAATAGACGATTTCAGCTATTCTATTATGTGTTGATCTGCTCTGAGTAAACGAAATAGGACACCTCATATTATGCCCTACTCCTAGTGACACTCTCCAATGGAGCCCCGTCCTCCACCCACCGTCAGGTAGGTGCGAGCGGATCATTATTATTTCTACTTGAAAGAGGGAGAAGCTAAAGCTGAGAAAGGAGAATTGACTTGTCTTAGGTCACACAGCCAGTCAGTGGCAGAGTTGGGAATAGGACCCAAGAGCCCTGATTTTAAAACTAACCATCGGATCTTGAATTTCAGACATTGAATGACCTAAATAAAGTGCTCTCAGATGAGCTCCAGACCAACAACAGTGAACAGTAATTATTCAGCAAGTATTTAAGGAGAACTGCAAGGTTAGAGAGAATCATCAACTGCTCAGAGACAATTAATGCAGAGAAGCAGCAAAATTCATCAAACATAGAACTGGTTCTGACTGATTTCCTTGGTCTTAAAAGAGATCAAGAAGGACCTGAGTCTCCTCCCTGTCAATAACCCCCTGCTCAGCCAATCAGGGTAGAGACTGAGGATGGGAGGCTGAGGGATCTCACCAGAGAGCCCAAAGGATGGCCCAGGTCACCGAGGATTACTTCCCAAGCACTAGTTCAGCCTCACATTTTTGGGTAGACATCGCACAGTGTGAACTGCAGATCACTGCCTTGCAAAAAAAAAAAAAACGAAAAAGAAAAAACAAAACCACATATACACTCTCTCTCTCCCCCCCCCCCCTCCTGGTGTTGGGAGGGGAACAGGTAAAAGGACAAAGGAAGCAAGAGAAGAAGAGAAAGGAGGGAGGGAGGGATGGAGGAAGAGGTGAAACAAAAAGGACAAACCCTAATGTCCCCAGTGATTCTAAGGGACAAAATCCCAGGTGAAGAATAAAATTCTGCCTCCTTAAGCTCGTGTTTTCCATGCCCAGAATTCACCTGTCACCAGATGGATCAGACTGAACAGGTTTCAAACCTCCAGGAGGCTCTTACCTTCTAAACGGGGACGGCTGTTTTTTAGTAAAATCACTACAAGGGAAGGAGAAAACTCGAAAGAGGTTCCTACTGGTGCTCACATCTGTGAACCCAAATACTCCCTCAGTCCTCAAAGAGAGACCTGGAGAAGGAGACTTGCTGAAGCAAAGCCATAGGGGTCTCTGAGGTTTCCCTGGCCCCTCGCCCCTGTCCTGCCTTGCTTATGTCAGCATCTCTCTGTGAGGTCACCACCTCCCCACCACCTTGGACCAATAGTCTGAGGTCCTGCAAAAGGCCTTTGTGATGTCACTGCCACATCCCTCCCGTGCTGTGCCAATTTCCTGCCCCTGGCCTGGACCTTTGGAGGTTTGAGCTACTCCCTGTGGATCACCCCACTCAAGGAGTGTTCGTTCTAGGCAGCAAGCCAGCTAGACAGGAAAACATCAGACTCTGCTCCCAATGTTACACTCAGTTTTTCAGAAATTAGCCTACTTTCTGGCCAGAAGAGACCATTAGAGCAGCTAATCTGACCCCCTGCATATCACAGGCCTCCTGTATGACACAAGAGCTACTTTGGGGGCAAACACATTCCAGAAAAGCATCTAGTCTTCATTAAGCGACATCAGGAGATAGAGAATCCACCATTTTCCTTGGTAGCTTGTTCCTGTGGTGAATCATCCTCGCTGTTGACTATTTGTGCCTTATTTGTAATACGAATTTTTCTCTTTTCACCTTCCAGCCATTGGGTTTTGTTATGCCTTTCTCTGCTAGACTCAAGAGCCCGTAAATACTCAATCTTTTCTCTGCATTAAGGCACTTCAAAGAAGTCACCTTTCAATCTTCTTTTCATAAACTAATCAGATTGAGCTCTTTCAATAGCTCACTAGAAGGTATTTTTCTCCAGCCCTCAGAACATTTGGTGGCTCTTTGCTGCCCTAGCTCCAATTTCACAGCATCTTTTTCAAATGAGGACACCAAAACTGGAGGCAGTATTCCAGTATTAGTCTCATTGATGCCATGTCACCTCCTGTGATGTTATTGACATAATCTGTAACTGTATAGATCACTGCTGCAACCACTTTTCTATATTTGCAGCCAATACTGTAGAAAGGTTGTCGTGGAAGGGGTCTAGGGAGAGGCTATGATTGGCTGATTACAATGATGCTATCTCTAGATGTGTATCATTTTTGTAGCTGATGTTATGAATATTGGCTCTATGCTGCCCATATTTCAAACTTGTGCCATAATGGGGGACTGAACAGCTACCTTGTTAAAAGTGGCTTTGCCAATAGATGGAACCTGGGATTTAAACTCCCAATGATCACACTGTGTTTGGGATCCATTTGAATTACTCTCCCAGGTCTTTGACACTTTCATCTCCACTCATAGCGACTCTGATAGAGGATTAAAGAAGTCAAAGCAACTTCTCCAAGCACAGACAATGGAGAATGCTTCATCACATGACACTTTGAGAAGTGGATGGATAGAACGTGGTGAAGATAAACTCTGCATGGCTCAGAGAAAAGGTAACAGTTCTGCAGTGATGAGGAAGGAGGGAATCTCTGAGTCCCCGTCCACAGTCAGGTCTTCACAGTGCTCCCGAGTTGGAGAGTGAAGACCCCCCTCAGTCCCACTGTGAGACTGAGGAACAGGAGGCCTATCACCCCCATTCCTGCCGTCCTGCATTCCTGGTGTCCAGCATCCCAGAGGGCCTCCCTGCCAGTGACAAAACACAACCGTTATCTGGATTCCCCAGTGCTGCTCCTCAACGGCTCTAAACCAGCCGGAGAGTGGAAGGTCCTGGGCATCACAGCAGCACGTGGGATCCACCGCACCTGAACAGTGGGAAAAGGTTTCTGTGCTGGGACATCGTTTAGTGTTTTCCGGTTTCCAAGGGAGGGTTTATGGCCTGAGAGTTAAGCTCCCAAAGCCGGTCACTGTTTCATTGTATTCATTACGTTTGCATTTTCCCCTGTTCCCCCATTTTTCTGTACCTTTACCCTGATTACACTAACTTGGTTTGTGCCAACCCCCCTTGTCTCCTCTTTATTTTATTTACAGCACACGAGGAGGGAGGCTAAATCCACTGGTGACAGAGACAGGAGGGAGTCGAGTTTGTATCTCCTGAGAAAAGGGGCTTTTTCCTTTCCTATTTCTCCCCTACCATTTCTAACATTTTCCTTTGAAGCATTACCTTATTCAGCTTGAGGTAACATTACCTTTTAAGATAAAAACTACAAAATACAGAACTAGAGACATTTTTTAGAAATCTGGGATTTAGACATTTTATTTAAATCCCGGGGGGGCGGTGTCGGAGTTTCTCAGAAGGTTTTTGTTTGCAAGAAGCAACATTGTTGGGTCTGTTATTGTACCAAGTGGGGAGATGTTTGTCTATAAAAGAGGAGTCAAGACTAAATGCATCTAGTGAGGATGGGATTCGAACCTATGCATGCAGAGCACAATAAATTAGCAGTGCATCACCTTAACCACTCAGCCACCTCATCAGAGTTATAGCAAAAGGCACAGGAGGAGAAATCTAAGGCCGGCAGACATAGGGACACAGCAGTTTTTAAATACTAAGCGTAAGCAGGATCTGAATGAGCTCCCCCCTCACATCTAGTGAGGAGCTGGGGAAAGACTTCAGGAACAGACCTTGTTTGCATAGATACACCTACTCTGCCTAGCTATGCAGCATGATGGGGCCGCTTCTCCAAAATGACCAGTTTGGGATGGTGGTGAGTTACAAATCACTTTAGGATTGAGTGGAATAAAACGTTATTCTCCTTCCTGTACGAGTGAAGGGCAGCAGAACATACCTAGTCTGTCCTGATGGAGAGGTAGGTGGGTGAGGAATAGCTTTTATTGGACTGCAGAGAAGTGATTGAGGACGTCAACCTAAAACAGTGGTCCGCAAACATTTCACATTGTGCCCTCTTAGCCATGGCTGTGGCCCCTCGGAAGCCGCTATCAAGAACCAGGGCTGGGAGTGGGGCTGTTGCTTGCTGGGGAGAGGTGTGTGGACAGCGGTAAGGGGGTCAATGCTGGGCTGGGAGCCAGGGACCCAGGCTGAGGGTGGGGTTCGGGAAGAGCTGGGACAGAGTGAGGCTGAATGTTGCTCCCTCCCTGCCCTCCACAGGGGCTGGCTCAGGCCCTGAGGTGCCCCCATGCATGTTCCTCTGTGTCCCCCTAGGAGTCATGCCCCACATTTTGGGAACCACTGAACCCTACTCGCTAAGCAGGGGATAGTGATGCCAAAGCCCAGGGAAAGAGAGAACAAATGCGGGGGCCTCAGAACCAGAACCATGCCCCCACCTTCTGTCTGTGGCTCCGCCCCCTTCCACACCTTCCACCCATGGCCCCATCCACTGTCACCTCTGTTCCAGCCCTTCCCATACTGGCCCCACCCTGTCACTCCTTTATCCCTGCACAACTGTGGCCCTGAGACCAGAGAAGTTCTGTGCCCCTGCTGCAGTCCCTGGGCTGTAGCAAGGAGTGGTAGCTCCTCCAGCCCTGGGGCCACCGTGGGGGAGACTTTTTCAGGGGGACCCAATTTGGCCAGGGCCCCTAGTCATGGGCCCCACTGTCCCCTTGGTAACGCAAGGTTTGGGGAGGCTGAGCCCCCCCGAGCCTCCATTACGAGCCGCCCAGACTACCACTGCTCAGTGGGTGGCCGGTCTCTCTGTGTTTTCTGCTGCTTGTGCTGGGGAGCCTGGCCGGCACTGGGAGTCGGGCCCCCCAGTAGTCACCCAAGGCTCCAGGGAGTCAAAGGCCACCGTGTGGCAGTGCAAAGGTGCTCACTGTTCTCCCCTGCCCCAATGCTCCCATAGAGGGTTGGGGGGAGCGAGGAGCAACACTATGTGCTCCATGCATCCTGGTCACTTTCCCCACCTGGGCTGTGCTGTGAGGGGAGCATCAGAAGCTGCTGCTCTCTGTCCTCCCCTTATGCAGCCCGGCTGAGGAAAGTGACCTAGATGCAGGGAGCTCGGATGACGTCAATTCTCATCCCGCCGCCCCCACAGCCCCTAGGGGTACCCGGAGGAGCAGCATCCCAGGGAGGAGCAATGCTAGCTGCTCCATGCACACAGATCACTGTCCGCACGTGGGTGCAGGAGGGGGTGCAGGGGTTGGGGAGAAAGGAGGGGGTGCAGGGGTTCGGGGTGAAGGGGGTGCAGGAGAGGGGCAGTGGCTGGGGGCACAGGAGGGATGCAGGGGTTGGGGTGAAGGGGGTGGAGGAGAGGGGCAAGGGTTCGGGGCACAGGAGGGGGCGCAGGGGTTAGGGGTGAGAGGGGGTGCAGGAGAAGGGCAGTGGCTGGGTGCAGTGGAGGGGGTTCAGAGGTTAGGGGTGAGAGGGGCAGGGGTTAGGGGTGAAGGGAGTACAGGAGAGGGGCACAGGAGGGGGTGCAGTGGTTGGGGTGAAGGGGGTGCAGGAAAGGGGCAGGGGTTCGGGGCACAGGGATTGGGGTGAAGGGGGTGCAGGAAAGGGGCAGGGGTTCGGGGCACAGGAGGGGGCACAGGGATGGGGGTGCGGGAGAGGGACAGTGGCTGGTGGCACAGGAGGGGGCATAGGAGTTAGGGGTGAGAGGGGGTGTGGGAGAAGGGCAGTGGCTGTCGGCATAGGCGGGGGTGCAGGGGTTAGGGGTGAAGGGGGTGCAAGAGAGGGGCAGGGGTTGGGGGCACAGGAGGGGGCGCAGGGGTTAGGGGTGAAGGGGGTGCAGGAGAGGGGTAGGGGTTGGGGGCACAGGAGGGGCCGCAGGGGTTGAGGTGAAGGGGGTGCAGGAGAGGGGCAGGGTTTTGGGGCACAGGAGGGATTGAGGGGCAGGGGTTAGGGGTGAAGGGGGTTCAAGAGAGGGGCAGTCGCTGGTGGCACAGGAGGGGGCGCAGGGGTAGGGGGTGCAGGAGAGGGGCAGGGGTTGGTGGCACAGGAGGGGGCGCAGGGGTTAGGGGTGAAGGGGGTGCAGGAGAAGGGCAAGGGTTGGGGGCGCAGGGGTTGGGGGTGCAGAAGAGGGGCAGGGTTTGGGGGCACAGGAGGGATTGAGGGGCAGGGGTTAGGAGTGAAGGGGGTACAGGAGGGGGCGCAGGGGTTAGGGGTGAAGGGGGTGCAGGAGAGGGGCAGTGGCTGGTGGCACAGGAGGGGGTGCAGGGGTTAGGGGTGATGGGGGTTCAAGAGAGAGACAGTGGCTGGTGGCACAGGAAGGGGTGCAGGGGTCAGGGGTGAAGGGGGTGTGGGAGAGGGGCAGTGGCTGGTGGCACAGGAGGGGGTGCAGGGGTTAGGGGTGAAGGGGGTTCAGAAGGAGGCAGTGGCCGGTGGCACAGGAGGGGAGTGTGGGAGTTAAGGGGACACAGTGTAGGGTTTAGGGCACAGGAGGCAGCAGGATTTGGGGTGAAGGAGGTGCAAGGTTTGGGAGTGCTGGAGCTAGGGGGTAAAGGGAGAGGGGGATCGTCCAGGGGCAATGGGGAAGTGCCAAAGTCTAAGTTTTACCCAGGGCACCATTTCCCCTAACGCTGGTCCTTGGTAACATTTCTTGCTGGGATGGGGAGGGGACAGAGATGAGGTGTTTTCTCTCTGTTTCTTTTCTCTCCATTTTCTGCTCCTTCCTTCAATTCCAGAAACCTCCCTTGTGTTTCAGACTGTGCAGTGACGCCCTCCCGACCCCAGGACTCTGGAGCCTTTGCAGCAGAAAGATCCCAGGAGCTGAGGGTGAACCCAGGAGTGAGTAGCTGGCAGGAAGGAGTCCTAGCAGTTCTTCTGGGAACACAGGTGAGGAATGACTCCCCCTTCCCTAGATTCTCCCCATGGGAAGAGGGAGGGTTGTGTGATAAATTCCTGTAACTCTTCTGCCCCTCTGAGTTGGCAGAAACAAGGGCTGGGTTCAGTATCTAGGGGTTCTGCTTCAATAATACAATACAAAACTGGCTCGAGCCCCCACCCAGTGACCTGGGACAATTACACACCACCCCATTGGGTGCCTCTAGGAGTCAATACTTCCCCTGTTGCAAGCAGGGAGTCTGAGCCGCTCCACTCCACCAGCCATTCCATGAAACACTCCAGTGGTCCCTGCAAACTGTTCTGCTGGGGCAGCAAAGAGCCACCAAATGTTCTGAGGGCTGGAGAAAAATGCCTTCTACTGAGTAGTGAAAGAGCTCAACCTGTTTAGCTTATCAAAAGAAGATTGAAAGGTGACTACACTGAAGTGTTGAAGTGCCTTCAGGGAGAGAAAAGACTGGGTATTAAAGGGGTCTTTAATCGAGCAGAGAAAGGCACGACAAGACCCAATGGCAGAAAAGTGAAAAGAGACAAATTCATATCACAAATAGGGCGCAAAAATTCAACAGTGAGAATTATTCACCACAGGAACAAGCTACCAAGGAAAGTGGTGGATTCGCCATCTCCTGATGTCGTTTAATGAAGACTAGATGCCTTTCTGGAATGTGTTTGTCCCCAAAGTAGCTCTTGTGTCATATTAGAGCCCAAATCAGATCATCCAGGCCAGCCGGGCCACAGGGATTTTATCTCAATGTAAATGCACTCTCAGGGTATGTCTCCATTGCAATGTAAGCCCAGGGTTAGCAGAAGTCATGTCAGCAGCCCCAACACATAAACCTAAACCATGAGAAAAAGACCCACCCACAAATAAGCTGGGCAGTGTCCTTCTTCCTACGGTTCATAAGTCCAGCAACCAAAAGTCCTTTAACATGAGCCATCCCCTCTCTGCACCCCACTCACAGTTGTTCTTACTCAGCGCAAGCCCAGAGATGCATCTGTAGAGTTCACCTGCCATCCTGGGTGGAAAAGGGGGAAAATAAAAAGGCACCATACTCACTATGTTGTCTAGGGCCTCACTCACCCATCCACAGCCACCCTGTTCTAAAGTTGGTCTAATACCTAAATTTTAGTATTAGGACCCAGGCCCCAGCCCACTTGGCTTTGGAACCCATGTCCCTGCCTAGCAAGTGCTATTGAATTGAGGGTGAGTCCCTCCATCGGGGTCTGCCAAGCACAGTTCTGCTGCCCTCGATTCACACAACAAGGATAACAACCCTTTATTTCTCCTGCCCCAATAACCAGGAGACTGGGAATCCAACATCAGCCAAAAGTGATCATTTTGGCAAGCAATCCAACATATTTCCAACATACTGTAAAATCCACATGCAGACTCATACACGAAACCTTGCAAGAAAATCTTCCTGAGGGGTCTGAAGCACCTGCTGCTGGAGGGAAGGAGGAAGCTGTGGGTTGGGGTTGAGGAGCAGCGTGAGGAGAAGAGGCCTGTGGATTGTGATTGAGGGGAACTAGGAATAGGAGGGGGCTGTGGGTTGGGACAGAGGAGAGGGATAAAGAGGAGCAGGCTCTGGTTGGGATTGAGGAGCAGTGTGCATAGGAGGGACATGGTTGGGACTGAGGGGACATGGGTTTAGGCTGAAGAGAATTGTCATTTGGGGATCCAGCAGAACAGGGGAAGGCAGCAGGTGATTCTCATTCCGTAGGGATATTTTGTGTGTGTGCGTGTGTGTGTGTGTGTGTGTGCACGTGTGCAGGAGAGGAACATGCTATATGCCCAGAGGCCTTTATTCCTCCAGCCTGCAAGGACAGAGGGGCTGTCAGGAAGTTGCCCCTTCAATTCCCCCCCACACAAATGCCCTTCTTAGGAAAGGGAAAATCCTGAAGAGGAAAAACATCAAAGACAACTCCAGAAAGACAGATTTTTAAGATATAGCGAGCAGTTCATCACCTGACCAGGGACTTAAACCCTGGACCCTCAGTTTAAGAATCTGAGGCGCTACCAACTGAGGTAGCCAGGCTCACGAAGAAAAAGAGCAACTTGGTGCAGAGGAAAAACTAGTCAAGAAAACAAGAGCAGGAAACAATAGGGGAAACCTGCTGCTCTCTCTGGCCTGGTCAACACTAGGAGCTTATATCCAATTTAGCAGTGTTAAATCGCATTAACCCTGCACCCATCCACACAACGAAGCCCTTTATATCAATATAAAGGGCTCTTAATACCGGCATCTGTACTCCTCCCTGATGATGAGTAGTGCTGAAATCGGTATAGCTATGTCGGATTAGGGTTTGTGTGGCTGCAATTTGACGGTATTGGCCTCCGGGTGCAATCCCACAGTGCATCATTGTGACCACTCTGGACAGCAATCTGAACTCGGATGCACTGGCCAGGTAGACAGGAAAAGCCCAGCGAACTTTTGAATTTCATTTCCTGTTTGCCCAGCCTGGAGTGCTGATCAACACAGGTGACCATGCACTCCCAGAATCAAAAAAGAGCTCCAGCATGGACCGTACGGGAGATACTGAAGCTGATCTCTGTATGGTGAGATGAATCTGTTCTATCAGAACTCCGTTCCAAAAGACAAAATGCCAAAACATTTGAAAAAATCTCCAAGGCTATGATAGACAGAAGCCACAACAGAGACTCAACAAAGTGCTGAAACTTAAGGAGTTGAGACAAGCGTACCAGAAAGCCAAAGAATGAAATGGATGCTCACGGAGGGAGGGGCGACTGACGACTGTAGCTATCCCACAGTTTCCGCACTCTCAGAAAACCATTTGAATTGTTGGCTGAACTCCCAAAGCCTGAAGGGTCAAAAACATTGTTGTGGGTTATTCAGGGTATATGTTGTCCCCCCGGCTCCCGGTCCCCATGAAAGCAAAGGGACAAAAAACATTTCTCGCCATTTTTCAATGTCACCGTATGTCTACTGGATGCTGCTGGCAGACGTGGTGCTGCAACGCTACACAGCAGCATCCTCTTCTCTTCCCTTGCGGATGGCAGACAGTACAGTAGGACTAGTATCCGTCATCGTCATCCTGTGAGTGCTCCTGGCTGGCCTGGGTGAAGTCGGCCGGGGGCGCCTGGGCAAAAATGGGAATGACTCCCAGGTCATTCTCTTCTAATGGAGATTCAGTCCTGCCTGGAATATCATAGCAGCTGGAGGTTCCCCTCTCCTCCCCCCTTTGAGCTGTGATTGCAGAGGCAATAAAGTCAGTGTTGTTTCAAATCCCTGCATTCTTTATTACTTCATCACACAAATGGGAGGATAACTGCCACGGTAGCCCAGGAGGGGTGGGGGACGAGGGAAGCAACGGGTGGGGTTGTTGCAGGGGCACCCCCTAGAATGGCATGCAGCTCATCATTTCTGTGGGATGTCTGGGGCTCTGACCCGGAGCGGCCATTTGCCTCTCTGGCTCTTTAGCAGGCTTGCCTGATACTCTAGGCAGGACTGACTCTCCCTTTAGACAAAACTTAAAGAAGGGAATGACTTGGGGAGTCATTCCCATTTTTGTCCATGCGCCCCTGGCCGACCCCACTGAGGCCAGCCAGGAGCTCCCATGATAGCAGCAGACGGTACAGTATAACTGGTAACCATCATTGCCAACTTGCAAAGCAGCAGATGGTACAGTATGGCTGATCACCATCTGTGCTAACTTGCAAAAAGCAAGGGGATGCTGCTGTGTAGCGCTGCAGTACCACGTCTGTCAGTAGCATCCAGTAGACATACGGTGAGAGTGAAAAAAGGCTGAACAGGCTCCATGGTTGCCGTACTATGGCGTCTGCCCGGGCTATCTAGGGAAAAGGGCACAAAATGATTGTCTGCCATTGCTTTCACGGAGGGAGGACTGAGTGACGACATTTACCCAGAATCACCCATGACACTGTTTTTGCCCCATCAGGCATTGAGATCTCAACCCAGAATTCCAATGGGTGAGGGAGACTGCGGGAACTACGGGACAGTTACCCACAGTGCAAAGCTCTGGAAATTGACGCTATCCTCGGTACATGGAGGCACACCGCCGAATTAATGTGCTGAGTGTGGGCGCGTGCCATCGACTTTATACAATCTGTTTCCAAAAACCGGTTTCTGTAAAATCGGAATAATCCTGTAGTGTAGACATACCCTGTGATTAACAACTTTGGTGGCTAATTGAAAGGCTGATGGTTCAAACCCAAGGAAAGATGGAGGTGTTCTTTTTTTAATGATGAGAATCCAGTACATTTTATCAGGCAGAAAATCTCCTCAATGCTGGTCTAGCCTCATTTTCAAGCATAAGTGGCACGTAGGAGAAGCTCTTTTGCCAGATGCATTGGTGGTATAGTGGTGAGCATAGCTCCCTTCCAAGCAGTTGACCTGGGTTTGATTTCCAGCCAATGCAATGATATGATGTTTTCTCTCCTGAGAATTGGTTTCATTTCAGTCACATTGTATCAGTTTGGCGGTGGAATGAGAGAATCAGTGTCCCAAATCCCAGCAGGTCGTTAAACACCCAGTGGAGGAAGAAAGGGGGCTGGACTATATAATGAGCAGTTGGAGTTATCCTGGTATTACGTTTGGTTTATTTTTAAAAAAAATTCCTTTACTTCCCTCTCCCTTTTAGACTCAGAGCGTTTGAGGTCAGAAGGGACTGGTGTGATCATCTAGTCCGACCTGCTGCACCTTGCAGGCCAAAAGATCCCACCCACCCACTCCTGTAATAGACCTGGGAGGGGAGGCAGCTCTGTGCACTGCCCCTACCCCAGGCAGCACATGGAGGCCCTGTGCTCCCCTCCCCCCATGGCTGTGCAGAGATGTGCCAGCAGCACTAAGGTGGCTTCCTGCCCACTCTGCTTCCGTCCCTCCGTGCCACTCCCAGAAGTGGCTGGCATGTCCCAGCATCCCTTGGGGTGGGGAGAGTGTCTCCATGTGCTGCCCCTGTTCCGAGTACCAACTCCGCAGCTCCCATCGCCCAGGAACTGCAGCCAATGGGAGCTCTGGGGGCAGCGCCTGCAGGCAGTGGCACACGGAGACCCCCCCCGATCCCACCCACCTAGGAGCTGCTGCCGGAGGGTTGTGTGTATCGGTCACTTTGGGAGCTGCAGTGCCTGGGGTAAGCACCACCCCTCCTGCACCCCAACCCACTCCCCCAGCAGAGAGCCTGCACCCCACACCCAAATCTCCTCCCAGAGCTTTGCTTGTCTTCCTTTCACCCAGAACCATCCTTCTTCTCCTGGGTTGCAAGTAGCCATCCCTGGGAAGCCAAGAGGCAAGCACAGGATTTTGCCTCCCAGCAGCCAACCGCACTTCCCCAGACTTTGCAGAATGAATGGTGGTGCTCTACTAACCCCACTTACCACACTGAGGTGCTTAGCTTCTGCCCTGCCTTCCTCGGCTTGACTTTCCTCTTTTGCCCCATTCCTGCCTCACTTCCTTTTTTGACAAGTCACGCAAAGGAGGCCAGCAGGAAGAGCCAGCCTCTGTAGGCCAACCTCCCAGAGCAGAGGAGACCAAGCTACAAGGCTCCAAAAGATAACTGGTCCAGATCCTCTAGCTTTCCTCTGCTGATGCCAAGGCTTTTTCTCAGCTCATTTCCCCACCCTCTGTCCTGCAGGGGTTGGGGTTATCACAGGTGTTACCCAAAATTGGGTCAGCTAGTAAGCATAGGGAGGACTAATGACCCACCAGAGGTTGGCAGAAAGCAGCACATTTATTATACTGACAGATAAGCTCCAAAGAAGATGGGTAGGAGGTTGTCACACTCACACTCCCATATTCATGCTCCCAGGACTGGCTTGGCACTGGAGATGTCAGGATTCTGCAAGGTAAGTGTCCCACAGCGCATTGATGGATGGTGGGATGAAGGTAAGTCTTCCTGAGGCACAATGAAATACAATGCAGAGAACCACTGGCCAGGTGGTCCAGGCGAAGGGCATTCACTGGAGGTACAAGCTTGTGAGTGACTCTTGAGCACCGGGCCCCTTCCCCTTTTAAGGACCTGCTCTTCATTGCCTGTTACTGGAGATGACTTGGCTGCATCTGGTTGGTCACACTCCACCTTGGGCAGTGTCCATGCTCTGGGGGTGTGAGTGCTGCCTAATTAGAGTTCCAGACACCTCTTCTGCTCTTCAACCAACCCCTTCATCCCACAAGCATTCCAGGAGTGGGTGGAGGGGGAAAGCCACTTCACAGGCATTCAGAGAGGGAGAGGAGACAAAAGTGGGAGGGAGGAGAAGTATAACACACCTTTTGAACACAGGAATCACTGCTGCTCCTACAACAGCAGGGACAGGCCACTAGGAAAATTAAGCCCTCATATTTCTGCCTGGTTTCGAACCAGGAACCTTTTGTGTGTGTTAAGCAAACGTGATAACCACTACACTACAGAAACTTTGTCAGAGGGCTTTGCCCCTCCCTTCATAAGAACATAAAAAAGGCCATACTGGGTCTATCCAACCCTGCAACCTATCTGCCAACAGTGGCCAATGCCAGGTGCCCCAGACAGACTGAACCTAATATAATGATCAAGTGATCTCTCTCCTGCCATCCATCTCCACTGTCTGATAAACAGAGGCTAGGAACACCATTCCTTACTCAGCCTGGCTAATAGCCATTAATGCACTTAATCTCCATTAAATTATCTGCAAAAAGAACAAGGAGAACATGTGGCACCTTAGAGACTAACACATTTATTTGAGCATAAGCTTTCGTGGGCTAAAACCCACTTCATCGGATGCATGCAGTGGAAAATACAACAGGAAGAGCAGCAAAGAATCCTGTGGCACCTTATAGACTAACATGCATCTGATGAAGTGGGTATTCACCCACGAAAGCTCATGCTCCAAAACATCTGTTAGTCTATAAGGTGCCACAGGATTCTTTGCTGCTCTTACAGATCCAGACTAACACAGCTACCCCTCTAATACTTGACAGCAGGAAGATATATATATATATATATATATATATATATATATATATATACAGAGAACATGAAAAAATGGGTGTTACCATACACGCTATAATGAGAATGATCAGTTAAGGTGAGCTGTTATCAACAGGAGAAAAAAATCTTTTGTAGTGATAATCAGGATGGTCCATTTCCAACATTTGACAGGAAGGTGTGAGTAGCAGTGGAGGGGACAAATAAACGTGGGGAAATAGTTTTACTTTGTGTAATGACTCATTCACTCCCAGTCTTTATTCAAGCCTAATTTAATGGTGTCCAGTTTGCAAATTAATTCCAATTCAGCATCTCTCGTTGGAGTCTGTTGTTGAAGGTTTTTTGTTGTAATATTGCGACTTTTAGGTCTGTAAATGAGTGACCAGGGAGATTGAAGTGTTCTCCAACTGTGTTTGAATGTTATAATTCTTGATATCTGTTTTGTGTCCATCTATTCTATTACGTAGAGACTGTCTGCTTTGGCCAATGTACATGGCAGAGGGACATTGCTGGCACATGATGGCATATATCACATTGGTAGATGTGCAGGTGAATGAGCTTCTGATAGTGTGGCTGATGTGATTAGGTCCTATGATGGTGTCCCTTGAATAGATATGTGAACAGTGTTGGCAATGGGCTTTGTTGCAAGCATAGGTTCCTGGCTCAGTGTTTTTGTTGCGTGGTTGCTAGTAAGTATTTGCTTCAAGTTGGGGGGCTGTCTGTAAGCAAGGACTGGCCTGTCTCCCAAGATCTGTGAGAGTGAGGGATCATCTTTCAGGATAGGTTGTAGATCTTTGATGATGTGCTGGAGAGGTTTTAGTTGGAGGCTGAAGGTGATGGCTAGTGGCGTTCTGTTTCTTTGTTGGGCCTGAACTGTAGCAGGTAACTTCTGGGTACTCTACTGGCTCTGTCAATCTGTTTCTTCACTTCAGCAGGTGGGTATTGTAGTTGTAAGAACGCTTGTTAGAAATCTTGTAGGTGTTTGTCTCTGTCTGAGGGGTTGGAGCAAATGCTGCTGTATTTTAGAGCTTGGCTGTAGACAACAGATTGTCTGATGTGGTCTGGGTTAAAGCTGGAGGCATGTAGGTAAGTATAGCGGTCAGTAGGCTTCCAGTATAGGGTGGTGTTTATGTGACCATTACTTACTAGCACTGTAGTGTCTAGGAAGCGGATCTCTTGTGTGGACTTGTCCAGGCTGAGGCTGATGGTGGGATGGAAATTATTGAAATCATGGTGGAATTCCTCAAGGGCTTCTTTTCCATGGGTCTAGATGATGAAGATGTCATCAGTGTAGCACAAGTAGAGCAGGGGGGTTAGGGGACAAGAGCTGAGGAAGCATTGTTCTAAGTCTGCCATAAAAATGTTGGCATACCGTGGGGCCATGTGCGTACTCATAGCACTGCTGCTGACTTGAAGGTTTACATTGTCCCCAAATGTGAAATAGTTATGAGTGAGGACAAAGTCACAAAGTTCAGCCACCAGGTTTGCCATGACATTATCGGGGATACTGTTCCTGACGGCTTGTAGTCCATCTTTGTGTGCAATGTTGGTGTAGAGGGCTTCTACCTCCATAGTGCCCAGGATGGTGTTTTCTCCAGGATCACCAATAGATTGCAGTTTCCTCAGGAAGTCAGTGGTCTCTCGAAGATAGCTGGGAGTGCTGGTAGCATAGGGCCTGAGGAGGGAGTCTACATAGCCAGGCAATCATGCTGTCAGGGTGCCATTGCCTGAGATGATGGGGCGTCCAGGATTTCCAGGTTTATGGATCTTGGGTGACAGATAGAATATCCCTGGTTGGGGTTCTACACTGTCTTATTGCCAAGGGACGGAGAAGCTCGGCCAGCAGCAGGGGTGTGCAGATCACCGCCTTAGTGTGGCTGTGACAGTACCTCCAGGATCCTGACATCCTAGCACTTTACACACCTTCCTGGAGCCTCCCAATGCCCCTGGGCTGTCGGGACTGAGACCCCAACTCTACTGATGAGAAACAGGCCTGGGGAGGGGAAGCTACTGACTCAGGGTCACACCAAGTGTCAGAAGTATGGATGGGACCCAGCAGTCCTTCTTTCCAGGCCCCTTCGCTAACCACTGCTGCACACTCCCGCCCACAGCTGGCAATTACAAGCAGACCCTCATGGCCACTCCTCCAGCCTTTGAGAGGGAGTGTGCTCCTCTGCAGTGACTGGACTAGGGGATTGGGAATCAAGACTCTTGAGTTCCATTGCTGAGTTTCCTATTGGTTCCACTGCTGGTTGTTTTTCTTTTCCTGGGGGACTTTGAGCAAGTTGCTCCCCCCTCTAGGGCTCTGTCCCCAGCAGTCAAATGGGGATTTCATACTTTTCCACTACTGGAAAGTGCCGGGAGAATCTCCCAACAAAAGCTGCTGTGACAGTGCTAAGCAGTATTTGACCATTCAAGGTCGGAGCGCACTGCCCAGGAGGAATGTTTGGCCCTGGGGTTTCACTTCAGTCCAATCTAGAGAGAGGGGCCCAGCCATGGAGTTTGGCTCAAGAAGACCAAGTCTCCAATTTGTTAAGGGCGTTTTGAATTCCAATTCTGTCCTCCAAAGTGCTTGGTATCAGTTGCAAATTTTAGAAGCATGCTCTCCACTCCATTTTCCAAATCATTCATGAAAATATTGAATAGTACCGGACCCCGGACTGATCCCTGCTGGACCCATTAGGTATACCCTCTCCTTTGGACAGCCAAACATGAAGAAGGGCTCCTGGAGTCTGGGCTTTCAGCTACCTCTGTACCCACATTACACTGATTGAAGCTGGACTGCATTTCCTTCGTTCACTTGTGAGAATGTCCTGCAGAACTGTTTGAAAAGCCTTAGTAACACCAAGCTAGATCCCATCTACTGTTTACCCGCCTCCACCAGGCCTGGAACCCTGCCAAAGAAGGAAAGAGGATCGGTTTGGAATGATTTGTTCTTGACAAATCTATGCTCACTAGTCCTAAGAACCAAATTATTCTGTAGGTGCTGCTGACAAACTGATTATTTAAGAATGTATTGCAGGATCTCTCCAGCTATGGCAGTGAGGCTAGCTAGTCTGTAAGTCTCAGGGGTCTCTTTGTTCCCCTTTTAGAGAAAGGTCCTGTCTTGTTCATGGATAGAAAGATGTTCTTTTTCAGGGATCTCAGACAAGAACTGAGGCACAACACTTGGTTTGTTAAGGCCACAAAAAGGGAGGCAGGAACCTCTTCTCTTCTGCTGGCAAAGAACCCCAGGTACCTAAAAGACAGGAACTCACATCCCTGAATGGGCTTTAAAAATGGCAGTGGTTAAAAATTGGCCCCAACTATTTTTGTTTCCACATACTAGACATTTTAGCATACTTTAGAATTCCCTGGTGCTGAACACTGTGAAACTCCCCTTTCTCCTTCATAGAGGGCTTTAACACCCCTTCTCTCACTCAGGGTACATCTACACTACAGGATAATTTTGAATTAACTTAAACTGGTTTTATTAAACAGATATTATAAAATCGATTGCACGCGGCCACACTAGGCACATTAATTCGGCGGTGTGCATCCATGGTCCGAGGCTAGCACCGATTTCCGGAGCGTTGCACTGTGGGTAGCTATCACTATAACTATCCGGCCAATAACTTCAATTTGTGGCCACACTAACCGTAAATCGATATGTTAATATCGATTTTAGGGTTACTCCTCTCGTTGTGGAGGAGTACAGAAACCGATTTAAAGAGCCCTTTAAAACGATATAAAGTGCATTGTAGTGTGGACGGTACAGCGTTAAATCGATTTAAGGCTGTTAAAATTGGTTTAACTGCATAGTGTGGACCAGGCCTCAGGCTCACAACTGCCCAGAGTTCGAGAACTGTCCCTGTTCCCATGGGACAGATGGGAGGAGTCTGAGGTCCAGAGAAGGGAAGTGACCTCCCCAAGCGCCTACACAGCAAAGCGGTGGCAGAGCCAGAAAGAGAAGACACCAGTCCTGACTCCTGTTCTAACAGACAACAAAACCCACTCCCCCCCCCGCCCCCCGAGGCAGAGATAGAGCCCAGGAATGGAGATGGTGGAGAAATTTCATTGAAACCTTTTCTGGTTTCTTTAGAATTCTAACAAAATCATCCAAAGCCCAAGATTTGGTGGTGATGGGGGACTTCAACTATCCAGATATATGTTGGGACAATAACACCGTGGGGCACAGACTATCCAATAAGTTCCTGGACTGCATTGCAGACAACTTTTTATTTCAGAAAGTTGAAAAAGCTACTAGGGGGGAAGCTGTTCTAGACTTGATTTTAACAAATAGGGAGGAACTTGTTGAGAATTTGAAAGTAGAAGGAAGCTTGGGTGAAAGTGATCATGAAATCATAGAATTTGCAATTCTAAGTAAGGGTAGAAGGGAGTACAGCAGAATAGAGACAATGGATTTCAGGAAGGCGGATTTTGGTAAGCTCAGAGAGCTGATAGGCAAGGTCCCATGGGAATTAAGACTGAGGGGAAAAACAACTGAGGAAAGTTGGCAGGTTTTCAAAGGGACGCTATTAAGGGCCCAAAAGCAAGTTATTCCAATGGTTAGGAAAGATAGAAAATGTGGCAAAAGACCACCTTGGCTTACCCTTGAGATCTTGCGTGACCTACAAAATAAAAAGGCGTCATATAAAAAATGGAAACTAGGGCAGATCACGAAGGACGAATATAGGCAAATAACACAGGAATGCAGAGGCAAGATTAGAAAAGCAAAGGCACAAAATGAACTCAAACTAGCTATGGGAATAAAGGGAAACAAGAAGACTTTTTATCAATACATTCGAAGCAAGAGGAAGACTAAGGACAGGGTAGGCCCACTGCTCAATGAGGAGGGGGTAACAGTAACGGGAGACTTGGAAATGGCAGAGATGCTTAATGACTTCTTTGTTTCGGTCTTCACTGAGAAGTCTGAAGGAATGTCTAGTATAGTGAATGCTTACGGGAAGAGGGTAGATTTAGAAGAGAAAATAAGCAAAGAGCAAGTAAAAAATCACTTAGAAAAGTTAGATGCCTGCAAGTCACCAGGGCCTGATGAAATGCATCCTAGAATACTGAAGGAGTTAATAGAAGAGGTATCTGAGCCTCTAGCTATTATCTTTGGGAAATCATGGGAGACGGGGGAGATTCCAGAAGACTGGAAGGGGGCAAATATAGTGCCCATCTATAAAAAGGGAAATAAAAACAACCCAGGAAACTACAGACCACTTAGTTTAACTTCTGTGCCAGGGAAGATAATGGAGCAGGTAATCAAAGAAATCATCTGCAAACACTTGGAAGGTGGTAAGGTGATAGGGAATAGCCAGCATGGATTTGTAAAGAACAAATCATGTCAAACTAATCTGATAACATTCTTTGATAGGATAACGAGCCTTGTGGATAAGGGAGAAGCGGTGGATGTGATATATCTAGACTTCAGTAAGGCATTTGATACAGTCTCGCATGATATTCTTATAGATAAACTAGGGAAGTACAATTTAGATGGGGCTACTATAAGGTGGGTGCATAACTGGCTGGATAACCGTACTCAGAGAGTAGTTGTTAATGGCTCCCAATCCTGCTGGAAAGGTATAACAAGTGGGGTTCCGCAGGGTTCTGTTTTGGGACCGGTTCTGTTCAATATCTTCATCAACGATTTAGATGTTGGCATAGAAAGTACGCTTATTAAGTTTGCAGATGATACCAAACTGGGAGGGATTGCAACTGCTTTGGAGGACAGGGTCAAAATTCAAAATGATCTGGACAAGTTGGAGAAATGGTCTGAGGTAAACAGGATGAAGTTCAATAAAGATAAATGCAAAGTGCTCCACTTAGGAAGGAACAATCAGTTTCACACATACAGAATGGGAGGAGACTGTCTAGGAAGGAGTATGGCAGAAAGAGATCTAGGGGTCATAGTGGACCACAAGCTTAATATGAGTCAACAGTGTGATACTGTTGCAAAAAAAGCAAACGTGATTCTGGGATGCATTAACAGGTGTGTTGTAAACAAGACACGAGAAGTCATTCTTCCGCTTTACTCTGCGCTGGTTAGGCCTCAACTGGAGTATTGTGTCCAGTTCTGGGCACCGCATTTCAAGAAAGATGTGGAGAAATTGGAGAGGGTCCAGAGAAGAGCAACAAGAATGATTAAAGGTCTTGAGAACATGACCTATGAAGGAAGGCTGAAGGAATTGGGTTTGTTTAGTTTGGAAAAGAGAAGACTGAGAGGGGACATGATAGCAGTTTTCAGGTATCTAAAAGGGTGTCATCAGGAGGAGGGAGAAAACTTGTTCACCTTAGCCTCCAATGATAGAACAAGAAGCAATGGGCTTAAACTGCAGCAAGGGAGATTTAGGTTGGACATTAGGAAAAAGTTCCTAACTGTCAGGGTAGTTAAACACTGGAATAGATTGCCTAGGGAAGTTGTGGAATCTCCATCTCTGGAGATATTTAAGAGTAGGTTAGATAAATGTCTATCAGGGATGGTTTAGACAGTATTTGGTCCTGCCATGAGGGCAGGGGACTGGACTCGATGACCTCTCAAGGTCCCTTCCAGTCCTAGAGTCTATGAGTCTATGAGTCTGTCAGAAAATCCCATTCAGGCTAATCCAGTTTGTTTCTCAAAATCATAACAAGTGGGATGAAAGTTCTTTGCAAAAATATTGTGTTGCAAAACAAAAGCATCTAATGTTCATCACAGTGTGTTAAATTGTCTCCTCGCACACAAAGAGGAGACACTTGGATCTCAAACATTAGATAAGATGCTTCAGTCTGAGCTAAGTCATTGTTGTTCTTAACAATTTCAAAATAAAAAAATACAAATAAAATAGACTATTTCAGCTATTGTATTCTGTGTTAATCTGCTCTGAGTAAACGTGATAGGACACCTCATATTATGCCCTACTCCTAGTGACACTCTCCAATGGATCCCCATCCTCCACCCACTGTGAGGTAGGTAGGAGCGGATCATTATTATTTCTACTTGAAAGAAGGAGAGGCTAAGGCTGAGAAACGAGAATTGATTTGTCTGAGGTCACACAGCCAGTCAGTGGCAGAGTTGGGAATAGGACCCAAGAGCCCTGATTTTCAACTAACCATCGGATCTTGAATTTCAGACATTGAATGACCTGAATAAAGTGCTCTCAGATGAGCTCCAGACCAACAATAGTGACAGTAATTATTCAGCAAGTATTTGAGGAGAACTGCAATGTTAGAGAGAATCATGAACAGCTCAGAGACAATTAATGCAGAGAAGCAGCAAAATTCATCAAACATAGAACTGGTTCTGGCTTATATACTTGATCTTTAAAGAGAAAAACAAGGACCTGAGTCTCCTCCCTGTCAATAACGCCCTGCTCAGTCAATTAGGGTAGAGACTGAGGCTGAAGTTTCTCATCAGAGAGCCCAGAGGATGGCCCATGTAACTGGTGGGGATCACTGCCCGAGCACTATTTCAGCGCCACATTTTTGGGTGGACCTCCAACAGTGGGAGCTGCAGAGCACAACCTTGCAACACACGCACACGCCCCTCCTAGTGTTGGGAGGGGAACAGGTAAAAGGACAAAGGAAGCAAGAGAAGAAGAGGAGGAAGGCATGGAGGAGGAGGTGAAACAAAAAGGAGACTTGCTGAAGCAAAGCCACAGGGGCCTCTGAGGTTTCCCTAGCCCCTCGCCCCTGTCCTGCCTGGCTGATGTCAGCATCTCTCTGTGAGGTCTCCACCTCCCCCACCACCTTTGACCAATAGTCTGAGGTCCTGCAAAAGGCCTTTGTGATGTCACTGCCACATCCCTTCCTTGCTGTGCCAATGTCCTGCCCCTGGCCAGGCACTTTGGAGGTTTGAGCTACTCCCTGTGGATCACCCCACTCAAGGAGTGTTCATTCAAGGAAGCAAGCCGGCTAGACAGGAAAACATCAGATGCTGCTCCCAATGCTACACTCAGTTTTTCAGAAATTAGTCGACTTTATGGCCAGAAGAGACCATTAGAGCATCTAATCTGATCCCCTGCATATCACAAGCCTCCTATTTGACACAATAGCTAGTTATGGGGCAAAGCCATTCCAGAAAGGCATCTAGTCTCATATTATGCCCTACTCCTAGTGACACTCTCCAATGGATCCCCATCCTCCACCCACCGTGAGGTAGGTAGGAGCGGATCATTATTATTTCTACTTGAAAGAAGTAGAAATAATACAATGACATCAAGATATGGAGAATCCACCACTTTCCTTGGTAGCTTGTTCCTGTGGTGAATCATCCTCACTGTTGAATATTTGTGCCTTAGTTGTAATCTGAATTTGTCTCTTTTCACCTTCCAGCCATTGGATCTTGTTATGCCTTTCTCTGCTCGTTTAAAGAGCCCTTTAATACCCAATCTTTTCTCTCCATTAAGGCACTTCAACACTTCTATGAAGTCACATTTCAATCTTCTTTTAATAAGCTAAGCAGGTTGAGCTCTTTCAACAGCTCACTAGAAGGTATTTTTTTTCCAGTCCTCAGAACATTTGGTGGCTCTTTGCTGCCCCAGCTCCAATTTCACAACATCTTTTTCAAATGAGGACACCAAACTGGAGGCTATTCCAATATCAGTCTCACTGATCCCGTGTCACCTCCTGTGATGTTATTGACATAATCTGTAACTGTATAGAACACCGTTGTGACCACTGTTGGTGTCAGTTCTGCTTAGCCTGCTTGATGGCCCATTAAAGACCATCAGTTATACAATCGACCCATTGAGAGAAGGCAAATATGTCATATGGGCTTGAGCCCAACCTATGAGACCCCACGAGGGGTGAGGGTTTCCAAACCCAGGCTTCAGTATGAACACAAATATCTTCACCACAGTTTTTATCCCCTTAGCTTTAGCTCAATGGGGCCAAGTCGGATGACCCAGGCCAGCCATGCTGCCATCTTAATCCCAGGAGAGATGGACTCTAAGGGTACATCTCCATTGCAATGTAAGCCCAGGTGTGGCACGCTGTGCTCAAAGCCGCACCCTGGAGTACCCATATTCACCACTCTCATATAATGATGACATGGTTCGTACAAAGTCTTCCTGGTGAGGTATCATTTCAAAAGTCTTGATCTATTGAACATTAATATCATGTTGGATTGTGTGTGCTCGCATTGGTTGGGAAGTTATGAAGTTTGCTCTGTGTGTGTTACTGAGATAGGTTATGAGATTGGGAAATGCCCACCACAAGCCTTTCTGGTGTGACAGTGGAGGAGCCAGACTCGCCGCTGCCCCATTAAAGGGGTCCACACTCCCAAGGACTATCCCAGGAACCGTGTACAATGCAGACTTCTCCGAGATAGCACAGCAACAATGGACACTGCTTGACTCACATCATAGCAAAGGTACTTCCTAGCAAGTTGGAAGAAACTATGAAAGAAGGGTAGAGACATCATGACTTGACCTCTCTCCCCCACAATTCAACACCTGGAAACACATCTGGAGGAGAAACACTGAACTGAGATAAATCAGAAGAGAATAATAATAATGCATTCAAACCAAAGTCCCCAAACAAACTAGTATTGGTTTTTCAGCAGAAAATTTTCAGTTTGGGGGATTTTCTTTTCCCAGTCACACTTTGCCAAGGGAAGCAGAGAAAAGGCTTTTGTCTGTAAGAAGCGACATTGTTTGATTTCTCATTGTATCAAAGGGGGAGATGGTTGTCTTTTAAAGAAGGTGTAAAGACCAAGTACACCTGCTAAGGATGGGATTCAAACCCACATGTACAGAGCACAACAGATTAGCAGTTCATTACCTTAACCACTTGGCCACCTCATCTGAGCTGCTAGGAAACGGACAGGAGGAGAAATCTAAGGCCGGCAGGGATAGGGACACTAAGGAGTTTTTAAATACTAAGCATAAGCAGGATCTGAATGAGGTTCCCCCTCACATCTAGTGAGGAGCTGGGGAAAGACTTCAGGAACAGACCGTGTTTGCACAGACACACCTACTCTGCCTAGCTTTGCAGCATGGTGGGGCCACTTCTCCAAAATGACCAGTTTGGATGGTGGTGGGTTACAAATCACTTTAGGATTGAGTGGAGTGAAATGTTATTCTCCTTCCTGTATGAGTGAAGGGCAGCAGAACGTACCTAGTCCGTCCTGATAGAGGGCTAGGGAGGTGAGGAATAGCTTTTATTGGACTGCAGAGAACTGATTGAGAACATGTCCCTAAACCAGTGGTCCCCAAACATTTCACATTGTGCCCTCTTAGCTATGTCTCTGGCCTCTCGGAAGCCACACTTGAAAACCGAGGCTGGGAGTTGGGCCGTTGCTTGCTGGGGAGAGGGGTGCGGACAGGAGTGAAGGAGTCCATGCCGGTCTGGGAGCCAGAGTCTCAGGATGAGGATTGGGGAAGACCTGGGGCTGAGTGGTGCTCCCTCCATGCCTTTTATAGGGGTTGGCTCAGGCCCTGAGGTGCTGCCATGAATCTTTCTCTGTCTCCCCCTAGAAGTCATGCCCCACATTATGGGGACCAATTAACACTAGTCGCTAAGCAGAGGCGAGTGATGCCAAAGCCCAGGGAAAGGGAGAACAAGTGCGGGGGCCCCAGCACTGGAACCATGGCCCCCTACTTCTGTCTGTGGCTCTGCCCCCTTCCACACCTTTCACCCATGGCCCCATCCACTGTCACCTCTGTTCCACCCCTTCCCCCACTGGCCCCACCCTATCACTCTTTTACCCCTGACCCACTGCGGCCCCGAGACCAGAGAAGCTCTGTGCCCCTGCTGCAGCCCCTGGGCTGTAGCAAGGAGTGGGAGCTCCTCCAGCCCTGGGGCCACCGTGGGGGAGAATTTTCCAGGGGAACCCAATTTGGCTAGGGACTCTAGTCATGGGCCCCATTGTCCCCTTGGCAACGCAAGGTTTGGGGAGGCTGAGCCCCCCAGAGCCTCCATTACGAGCCACCCAGTCTACCACTGCTCAGTGAGTGGCCTGTCTCTCTGTGTTTTCTGCTGCTCGTTCTGGGGAGCCTGGCCGGCATTAGGGGTGGGGCCCCCAGCAGCCACCCAGGGTTCCAGGCGGTCAAAGGGCACTGTGTGGCAGTGCAAAGGTGCTCACTGCTCTCTCCTGCCCCAGTGCTCCTCCATGGGCCATAGAGGGTTGGGGGGGAGTGAGGAGCAACACTATGTGCTCCATGTGTCCTGGTCACTTTCCCCACCTGGGCTGTGCTGTGAGGGGAGCATCAGAAGCTGCTGCTCTCTGCCCTCCCCTTATGCAGCCTAGCTGAGGAAAGTGACCTGGATGCAGGGAGCTCGGATGATGTTCCTTCTCACCCCCCCGCCCCTGCTAGGGAAGGCTGCTGTGTGTTGTTTTTACGGCTATACTTTCAGTGATGCAGGTTTCTCTATCCCATTGTTCCAGGGGCCTCCTACTAGATTGCCAGCTGCTTTTCAACTGCAGTGCGGAGACTGCTTGTGTGTGGGGAGAAACAGTGTGCGTGTGTTGGGGAAGAGTGAGTGTGTTGAGCTAGGTAGGAGCAGATCATTATTATCCCTACTTGAAAGAGGGAGAAGCTAAGCCTGAGAAAGGAGAATTGACTTGTCTTAGTCACACAGCCAGTTAGAGGCAGAGTTGGGAATAGGACCCAAGAGCCCTGATTTTCAAATTAACCATCGGACCTTGAATTTCATACACTGAATGACCTGAATAAAGTGCTCTCAGATGAGCTCCAGACCAACAACAGTGACAGTAATTATTCAGCAAGTATTTGAGGAGAACTGCAATGTTAGAGAGAATCATGAACTGCTCAGAGACAATTAATGCAGAGAAGCAGCAAAACTCATCAAACATAGAACTGGTTCTGACTTATTTCCTTGGTCTTAAAAGAGAACAAGGATCTGAGTCTCCTCTCTGTCAATAACCCCCTGCTCAGCCAATCAGGGTAGAGACTGAGGACAGAAAACTGAGGGCTCTCACCAGGGAGCCCGAAGGATGGACCAGGTCACTGCTGGGGACTAGTTCAGCCCACATTTTTGGGTGGTGCTCCCACAGTGCACTCCCCCGCAACACACACACACACACACCTGCTAGTGTTGGGAGGGGAACAGGAGAAAGGATAAAAGAAGCAAGAGACAAAGAGAAAGGAGGGAAGGATGGATGGAGGAAGAAGTGAAACAAAAAGGACAAACCCTAATGTCCCCAGTGATTCTAAGGGACAAAATCCCAGGTGCGGAATAAAATTCTGCCTCCTTAAGCTCATGTTTTCCATGCCTAGAATTCACCTGTCACCAGATGGCTCAGACTGAACAGGTTTCAAACCTCCAGGAGGCTCTTACCTTCTAAACAGGTACGGCTATTTTCTAGTAAAATTACTAAAAGGGAAGTAGAAAACTTGAAAGAAATTCCTCCTGGCACTCAAGTCCATGAACCTGAATACTCTCTCAGTTCTCAAAGAGAGACCTGCACTAAACCCCCAGGGAGCCCTCCAGTTTGGACGTAGGTATCTCTGTCCCCCACAACTCCCAATCTCCTCGGGACCTCTACAGCCTGGACATAGGTATCTGTGCCCACCCCGACCTCTAAGCACCCCCGAGACCCCTATAGCCTGAAGTTAGGTGTCTGTGCTCCCACAACCTCCCTAAGCCCTCCAGCCACACCTCTAGCCTGGATGTAGGTATTTGGGCCCCCCACAAACCATCTAAGCCTCCCCAGCGACCCCTAAAGATGGGAGATAGTTATCTCTGCCCCCCATGAACCCGTAAGGCCCACAGGGACCCCTACAGCCTGGAGATAGGTATTTGTGCACCCCAGAAACTCCCTAAACTTTCCCAGGACATCTCCAACCTGGACGTAGGTATCTGACCTCCCCACGACCCCCCTAATCCCCCACGGGACCCCGACAGCCTGGATGTAGGTATCTGTGCCCCTCATAAACTGCCTAAGCCCCCCCCCCCTTGGGAACCCTCCAGCCAGGACCTAGGTATCTGTGCCCCCTCAACACACTAATACCCCCTGGAAGTCCTATTGCCTGCATGTAGGTATTTCTTCCCCCTACAAACCCCCTAAGCCTCCCAGGATCCCCTACAGCCTAGACGTATGTATCTGTGCCCCCCAGAAGACCCCTAATCCACCCAGGGATCCCTACAGCATGGACCTAGGTATCTGTGCCCCCCAGGAACCCCCTAAACCCCACAGGAACCACTCCAACCTGCACATAGATATCTGTGCCTCCCAAAAAACCTTAAGCCCCCCAGGGACCCCTAAAGCCTGGAGATAGGTATCTCTGCTGTCGCGCAAAAGCCACTAATCCTCCCCGGAACCTCTCCAGCCTGGACGTACTTATCAGTACCCCCACAAACTCCCTAAGCCCTCCGGGACCCCTCCAGCCTGGATGTAAGTATCTGTGCCCCCCTGACGCTCTAAGCCCCCCCAGAATCCCTATAGCCTGGACTTAGGTATCTGTGTCCCCTACAATACCACTAAGCCCCCCCAGGGACCTCTCCAAGACATACATAGGTATCTGTGCCCCTCACCAAGTCCCTAAACCTTCAGGGACCACTGTGCTCACCACAACCCCCTAAGCCATCCAGGAACACCTCCAGCCCGGACGTAGGTATTGGTGTCCTCCACGAAGCCCCTAATCCCCACCAGGACCTCTACAGCCTGGATGCAAGTACCTATGCCCCCCACAACCCCCCTAACTCCCCCACGGTCCCGACCATCCTGGATATAGGTATCTGTGACCCTACGAACCCCCTTAAGCCCCCCCGGAATGCCTCCAGCCTGGACGTAGCTATCTGTATCTCCCATGACCCCTAAGCCCCCCAGGGATCTCTACAGCCTCTACGTAGTTGTGATGCTCTGTGCATTACACTGCTTGGCCACACGGTGTCACTGTTGCTCCATGCGGGAAATGCTCTGGGCATTACTGTGATGGAGTAGGGACTATCTGTGTGGGGGATGGGACAGCAGGGGGTGACTTGAGGTGAGGGACAGGACCTAAGCCTGTAACTCAAGCTAGGCGGGGGGAAGGGGTCAGCACCTTTGCCCGGGAAGCTGGACAAAGGAAGGGGCCGGCTGGAGGGAGTTAGTTCAGTTTTGATTTGGAGCTGGATTGTTGGAATTCAGGGAATCCCAAACTGTGAACTAAGCTTCCTGAACCCCCAGAAGGACTCGACTAAGGGGTCCTGGTTGTGCCCAAAAGCTCTGCTGTATCCTTCTATTTTACTGGCTGGCTGAGTCACTGTGTGTCCCAGGAAGAGGGGTGCAGGGCCGGATTCCACTACACTCTGTGACACCCCCTAAGCCCCTCCGGGACCCCTTCAGCCTGGACCTAAATATCTGTGCCCCCACAAACCCCCTAAGCCCCCCAGGGACCCCTACAGCCTGGATGTAGGTGGAACCCTTCTGTCAGGCTGAACTGAGAGCAGCAAGGACTGGGTTCAATACATAGGGGTCCCTTCCCTAAAACGTAATGCAAACCAGCTCGAGCCCCCACCCAGTGACATGGGAAAATTTTACATACGCACCCCTAGGTGCCTCATAGATGCAATACTTCCCCTCTCGCAAGCACAGAGTCTGGGTGTAGCAGAAAATGTTTAATAACGTGAGATAAACAACATAGCATTAAATTGGGAAAACACCTCAACTATGCCGTGTCCTTTTCCCTGGGCTCTTGAGTCCAGCAATCCCCAAATCACCCCAAGGCTCCAAAGTCCAATATCTCCAATGTTTCAAGAGTCCAGCAACCCCAAAATCACCCACAGTCCCGCAGCCCCAGAGTTCAAGAGTCCATCTGCAGGGCTTTTCCCCCTGCCAGCATGGGTAGAAAGGGGTACCTTAATGGTCCACTGACGACTGCTCTGCCTCTCCATGGGACTCTGCTTCCGCCTTCCCCACAAACTGCTCAGCTCGGTCCACCAGCTGCTTTGCCAGACAACCTATGATCTGCTCCAGCTGTCCCGAAAAATTGCTAGGCTCACCTCACTCCATGGGCCACTCCCACAAACTGCCCCTTTCTGCCAACTGCTCTGCTATACAGCTTCAAACTCCCCCACTAACTAGCACAACTTTTCAGTAATTTCAGCACAAATACCTAAAACTTCAGTTCTTAAAAGAATCAAAAATCAGCTCTACTATTCACCTGTTAAATGAGAAAAAGGAACAATTGGTGTTTCTGGCTCACCCAAGGAGCCCACTCCCTTGTCTAGAGAGTGCCACTCAATTGATGGTGAGAATCCCTGTCTCATAGCAGTTTCACAGTTCCTCATCCACACAATCAGGGTGACAACACTCCATGTCTCATGGCCCAACAACAAATAAACTGGGGATACCACAGCTGCCAAAGCAGCCATCCCAGGCTGCCGTGGCCGTGTCAGGCGGGGTGGGTGTACCTATCCAAACACGATCAGCCCCTGAAATTCTTTTCCACACTCATCATAATTCACCACCAGATGTCAGAGTAGAGTTCATCCTGCTTCTGCTTACATAGGTATCTGTGCCCCCCACAACCCTCTAATCCCACTGGGACCCATCTAGCCCAGATAAAGATATCTATGCTCCCCACAAACCTCTAAGCCCCCCAGGGAACCCACAAGCCCAGATGTAGGCATTTGTATGCCCCAAAAACCCCCTAAGACCCACAGGAACCCTCCAGCTTGTAGGTAGGCATCTGTGACTCCCAGAACCCCACAAAGACCCTCGGGACCCCTACAGCATGCATGTTTGTATCTGTGACCCCCACAAACCACCTAAGCTACCCAGGGCCCCCTACAATCGGGACGTAGGTATCTGTTCCCCCCCAACACACTAATCCCCCTGGGAACCCTCCAGCCTAGACATAGGTATCTCTGACCCCACGAATCCCCTAAGCCACGACGGGACCCCTCCAGCATGGACATAGGTATCTGTGCCCCCACAACCCTCCTAAGACCCCCCAAACCCCTCCAGCCTAGACACAGGTATCTGTGCCCCCCACAACCCCGCTAGGTCACGATGGGACCTCTCCAGCCTCAACATAGTTATCTGTGCCCACACAAGCCCTTTAAGCCTCCCGGAACACCTGCAGCCTAGACGCAGGTATCTTTGCCCAACAGGAACCCCCTAAGGCCCCCAGGACCCCTCTTGCCTGGATGAAGGTATCTGTGCCCCTCACAAACCCCTAAGCCCTCCCAGGATCCCTATACCCTGGACATAGGTATCTGTGCACCCTCACAAAACCTCTGATACTCCCAGCGACCTCTACAGCATGGATGTAGGTTTCTGTATCCCAAAATTCCCCAAAGCAACCCCGGGACCCCTACAGCCTCGAAATAGGTATCTGTGCCCCTCCACAACTCCCTAATACCCCCAGAACCCCTCCAGCCTGGATGCGGATATTTGTGCCCTCCAGGAACCCCCTAAGCCCTCCCCAGGACTTCTCCAGCCTGGACATAGGTATCTCTGCCCCCCACAAGCCCCCTAAGACCCATAGGGCCCCCACCAACCTGGCTGTAGGTGTGTGTATGCCACACAAACCCCCTAAGCTCCCCAGGGCCCCCTCCAACTGGGATGTAGAACACAACCCCTTAAGTGCCCCAGGGACCCCTCCAGACCATACGTAGCTTTCTGTGCCCCTCACCAACTCCCTAAACCCCCAGGGACCTCTACAGCCTGGATGTATGTATTTGTGCTCACCACAACTCCCTAAGCCGTCCAGAGACTTCTCCAGCCCGGATGTAGATATTTGTGTCCCACTTGAAGCCCCTAATCTCCACCGGAACGCCTCCAGCCTAGACGTAGCTATCTGTGCCCCCCACGACCCCTAAGCCCCCAGGGATCTCGATGGCCTCTACATAGATGTGATGCTCTGTGCATTACCCGGCGTGGCCACACGGTGTCACTGTTGCTCCATGAGGGAAATGCTCTGTGCATTACTGTGATGGAGTGGGGACTGTCTGTGTGGGGGATGGGAGAGCAGCGGGTGACTTTAGGACCGGACACGTGCTCAGCCTGTAACCTGAGCTAGGCGGGGGGTCAGGGGTCAGCACCTTTGCCAGGGAAGCTGGACACAGGAAGGGGCTGGCTGGAGGGAGTTGGGTTAGTTCAGTTTCGCTTTTGGTCTGGGTGGTTGGAATTCAGGGAATCCCAAACTGTGAACTAAGTTTCCTGAACCCCCAGAAGGACTCGATTGCGGGGTCCTGCTTATGCCTCCAAGCTCTGCTGTATCCTTCGCTCCTGTTTTCCAATAAACCTTCTGTTTTACTGGCTGGCTGAGTGTCATTGTGAGTCCCAGGAAGAGGGGTGCAGGGCCGGACTCCCCCACACTCCGTGACAGTCCCTAAGCCCCTTCGGGACCCCTGCAGCCCGGACATAGGTATCTGTGACCCCACCAAACATCTAAGACCCCCGGAGACCACTCCAGCCTGAACTTAGGTATCTGTGCCCCCCACAAACCCCCTAAGAAACCCAGGTACATATACAGCCAGGACATTGGTATCTGTGCCTCATATAGACTCCATAAGCCCCCGGGACACTCCAGTGTGCACATAGGTATATGTGCCACTCAGAAACCCTTTAACCCCCCAGGAACCCCTACAGCCTGGATGTAGGTATTTGTACTCCCCCAACCCCCCAACCCGCCCAGGACATCTACAATCTGGATGTAGATATCTGTGCCCCTCATTAAATCTCTAACCCCCTGGGACTGATACAGCCTGGACATACGTATCTGTGCCCACTCGAACCCCCAAGTCCCCCCTGCAGCAACTACAGCCTGGACATAGGTATCTTGGGACACCAAAAATCCCCTAAGACTCCAAGGATGCCTCCATCCTGCACGTAGGTATCTATGCCCCCCACTAACTCCGTAAGCCCCCTTGGTACCACTACAGCCTTCATGTATGAATATGTGCCCCCACGAACCCCCTAAGCCCCCGTGGGACCTCTAGAGCCTGGAAATTGGTATCTGTGTCCCCCCCAAAACTCTCTAAGCCCCCCAGGGACCTCTACAGCCTGGACGTAGGTATCTGTGCACCCCAAGGCCCCTAAGATCCCCCGGACCCCTAAAGCCTGGATGTAGGTGTGACAGTGCTGCCCGTGGGAGCCAGCTAAGGTCACTCAATCAGGGTGAACCGCAAACAAAACAGGGCAGACAAATCCCAAACGCTGGTGGTTATTCCAATACTTAGATTTACCAAGCCAGCACAAAACAGCTTCTGTAGTACCTCACTGGTTACTTAGAAGTTTAAACCACGCAGTTCCCTTAAAGTACCCAGCCTCAGGCCTCCGTCCAGACACACCTGTCAGATATGATGATGATTCCTGAAAATCTTACTTCATCATATAAAAGAAAAGATTATTCCAATTCCAAAGGATCAGCCACATAACCAGGTTCAATTATAACTTAGATCTCATCCAAAATACATGCTATAGCCAATTCTTATTAACTAAGCTAAAATGTATTAGAAAAGAAAAGAGAGAGAGTGTTGGATAAAAGATTAATAGACATATCGACCTCAATTCAATTCTTGAGGTTCAGATTCATAGCAGAGGTGAGCTTGTAGTTGCCAAAAGTCCTTTTAGAAATAGTCCATAGGTTATAGTCCAATGTCCATATTCAGGGGGGCTCCATTCAATGACTGGGGATCTCAGTTCTTGAGGCTTAAGGTTTCCCCCTTTTGAAACCCAAAGAAGATCTGAGATGAAGAAGGATCGTGTCCCAGGCTTCTTATACATTTCCAGCAGCCTTTCGATCTGAGAAAACAATAGGCTTAACTCTTCTTCCAAACATCCTGGCAATTAGTACAGGGTAATTTATTCATTAAACAGTTCAAATATAGGTTACCACAACCTTCAAAGAGACACATAGACAATAATACTATTTCACTCAAGCATCATCAAAAAAGTTAATATTCCTTTTTTGCTCTTTGAATTAAAACTGTAGCAATAGACAAGATTTGTTTGCTGACATCACAAGACCTGAGCAAACATCTCCCCTTCTCCCTCTAACAATGCAGACTTGCATTTCAAAGCTCTGTTCATTTACATATCTTGCTAACTAGTCCTTAAGGTTCACCCACTTGTCAGATCAGTCGGTGAGGTGAGTTAATTAACTCTTTCTGGCCCTGTCACCTTTCAATGAGATATTAGATTATACTTATAATGTCACAGTCGTGGTGAGTCGACTGCTGCAGCTCCCCGTAGACTCTGCCTGCATCTCTCAAGGGGCTGGAGTACAGCAGTCGAGGGAAGAGCACTCGATGTGTTGCATTTACACTAGATGCGATATATCGACCCCCGCTGGATCGATCGCTGCCCACCGATTTGGCAGGTGGTATAGACATACCCTGAGTATCTGATGATCAGAGCTGGACCCCAGAGGGGGATACAATGAAGAAACTCAGGGGTTAAGGTGCCTCTATTGTCAACTGTCAGGGCTGCTGTGGCTCAGAGGAGGGTGCTTGACTGTCTGGCAGGCTTGGGCGCCGCAAGCCTGGGAGGCAGGAGAAGTGAAGTGGCCATGGCGTGCTCGGGGTGCTCGTGCTCGGAGCAGGGGTGAGTTGGGGCGAGGGGGGTGCCGCAGGGTAGAGCGGGGGAGTTGCCACAAGAGGGACGCCTCAGGGTGGAGGGGAAGAGCTGCCACGGGTGGGGCACCTCAGGGCTGGGGCACGGGGAGGGAAGGCACAAGGTCGAAGTTTCGCCTAGGGCATGAAACATTCTTGCACCGACCCTGTCCCATACCCTGCCTGCAGCCAGCCTCTGTCTCCAGCCAGCCCTGCACCCCCTGTCCTGCCCGCACTAGTCGCATACTCCCTGTCCTGCCTGCCGCCAGCCCTACAGCCAGCCCCTGAAACACCCCCTGCCCTGTCTCCAGTCAACTCCTGCCGCACCCCCCTGTGGCCCTGCCCAAAGCAAACCAGCCAACACAGACCACTAGCCTGCACCAGCCCTGCACCCCCTGTCTGCAGCCAGCCCTGCACCCCCTGCCCTGTCTCGAGCCAACCCCTGATGCACCCCCCTACCTGAATCCAGCCAGCCTCGCACCCCTTGCCCTGCCTGCAGCCTGACACTACCTCCAGCCAACCCCATGTCCACTGGTGCCCTGCAGTTCCCAGGGCAGTAACCCTGCACTTCTGCTTCAATGAGGGGGGCAGGGAGCAGTTGAGACCCACACATGTGCACAGCCTAGGGTGACCAGACAGCAAATGTGAAAAATCGGGACAGGGGGTGGGAGGTAACAGGATCCTAGATAAGAAAAAGACCCCAAAATTGGGACTGTCCTTATAAAAACAGGACATCTGGTCACCCTAGCACACCCCCAGGACTCCTCAGTTCCATTGCTGGGTTTCCTATTGGTTCCACTGCTGGTTCTTTTCCTTTTCCGGGGGACTTTGGGCAAGTTGCTCCCCCCCAAGGCTCTGTCCCCAGTAGTCAAATGGGGATTTCATACTTTCCCGCTATTGGAAAGTGCTGGGAGAATCCCCCAGCAAAAGCTGTTCTGACAGTGCTAAGCAGCATCTGACCATTCAAGGGAGGAGTGAACTGCCCAAGAGAAGTGTTTGGCTCTCGGGTTTCACGTCAGCCCAGTGTAGAGAGAGGGGCCCAGCCATGGAGTTTGACTCAAGAAGACCAAGTCTCCAATTTGTTACGGGCGTTTTGAATTTCAATCCTGTGCTCCAAAGTGCTTGGTGTCAGTTGCAAATTTTAGAAGCATGGTCTCCAATGCATTTTCCAAATCATTCATGAAAATATTCAATAGTACCGGACTCCGGATTGATCCCTGCCAGACCCACTAGGTACATCCTCTCCGTTGGACAGCCAAACATGGAGAAGGGCTCCTGGAGTCTGGGCTTTCAACCAGCTGTGCACTCACATTACACTGAGAATGTCCTACGGAACTGTGTCAAAAGCCTTAGAAACTCCAAGCTAGATCCCATCTACCTCCACCAGGCCCTGAACTCTGCCAAAGAAGGAAAGAGGATCGGTTTGGAATGATTTGTTCTTGACAAATCCATGCTCACTAGTTCAAAGAACCAAACTATTCTGTAGGTGCTGCTGACAAACTGAGTGTTTAAGAATGTATTCCAGTATCTCTCCAGCAATGGCAGTGAGGCTAGCTAGTCTGTAAGTCTCAGGGGTCTCTTTGTTCCCCTTTTAGAGAAAGGTCCTGTCTTGTTCATGGATAGGAAGATGTTCTTTTTCAGGGATCTCAGACGAGAACTGGAGCACAGCACCTGGTTTGTCAAGGCCACAAAAATGGAGGCAGGAACCTCTTCTCTCCTGCTGGCAAAGAACCCCAGGTACCTGAAAGACAGGGACTCACATCCCTGCATGGGCTCTTAAAAAGGCACTGGTTAAAGATTGGCCCCGACCATTTCTTGTTTCCACAGACTAGACATTTTAGCAAACTTTAGAATTCCTTGGTGCTAAACACTGTGAAACTCTCCTTTCTCCTTCACAGAGGGCTTTAACGCCCCTTCTCTCACTCAGGCTCACAACTGCCCAGAGTTGGAGAACTGTCCCTGTTCCCATTGGACAGATGGGAGGAACCTGAGGTCCAGAGAAGGGAAGTGACCTCCCCAAGTGCCTACACAGCAAGGCGGTGGCAGAGCCAGAAAGAGAAGCCACCAGTCCTGACTCCTGTTCTAACAGAAAACAAACCCCCACCCCAGAGGCAGGGATAGAGCCCAGGAATCGAGATGGTGGGGAAATTTCATTGAATCCATTTGTGCCAGAAAATCCCATTCAGGCTAATCCGGTTTGTTTCTCAAAATCATAACAAGTGGGATGAAAGTTCTTTGCAAAAATATTGTATTGCAAAACAAAAGCATCTCCTGTTTGTCAGAATGTGTTAAATTGTCTCCTCGCACACAAAGAGGAGACAGTTAGATCTCAAACATTAGGTAAGTTGCTTCAGCCTGAGCTAAGTCGTTGCTGCTCTTAACAATTTCAAAATAAAAAATGCAAATAAAATAGACTATTTCAGCTATTCTATTACGTGTTAATCTGATCTGAGTAAACGTGATAGGACAGCTCATATTATGCCCTACTCCTAGTAACACTCTCCAATGGATCCCCATCCTCCACCCACCGTTAGGTAGGTGCGAGCAGATCATTATTATTTCTACTTGAAAGAGGGAGAAGCTAAGGCTGAGAAAGGAGAATTGACTTGTTTTAGGTCACACAGCCAGTCAGAGGCAGAGTTGGAAGAGCCCAAGAGCCCTGATTTTCAAACTACCCATTGGATCTTGAATTTCAGACACTGAATGACCTGAATAAAGTGCTCTCAGATGAGCTCCAGACCAACAACAGTGACAGTAACTATTCAGCAAGTATTTGAGGAGAACTGCAATGTTAGGGAGAATCATGAACTGCTCAGAGACAACTAATGCAAAGAAGCAGCAAAATTCATCAAACATAGAACTGGTTTTGACTTATAAAGAGAAAAACAAGGACCTGAGTCTCCTCCCTGTCTATAACCCCCTGCTCGGCCAATCAGGGTAGAGACAGAGGATGGGAGGCTGAGGGATCTCACCAGAGAGCCAAAGGATGGCCCAGGTCTCCGGTGGAGATCACTTCCAGAGCACTAGTTCAGCCTCACATTTTTGGGTAGACCTCCCACAGTGAGAACTGCAGAGCACTGCCCTGCAAAAAACTAAAAAAACCACACACACACTCTCTCTCTCCCCCTCCCTCCTGGTGTTGGGAGGGGAACAGGTGAAAGGACAAAGGAAGCAAGAGAAGAGAAAGGAGGGAGGGAGCGATGAAGGAAGAGGTGAAACAAAAAGAACAAACCCTAATGTCCCCAGTGATTCTAAGGGACAAAATCCCAGTTGCAGAATAAAATTCTGCCTCCTTAAGCTCGTGTTTTCCATGCCTAGAATTCAACTCTCACCAGATGGATCAGACTGAACAGGTTTCAAACCTCCAGGAGGCTCTTACCTTCTAAACAGGGACAGCTGTTTTCTAGTAAAATCACTACAAGGGAAGGAGAAAACTCAAAAGAGGTTCCTCCTGGCGCTCACGTCCGTGAACCCGAATACTCTCTCAGTCCTCAAAGAGAGACCTGGAGAAGGAGACTTGCTGAAGCAAAGCCACAGAGGTCTCTGAGGTTTCCCTGGCCCATCGCCCCTGTCCTGCCTGGCGGATGTCAGCATCTCTTTGTGAGGTCACCACCTCCTCATCACCTTGGACCAATAGTCTTAGGTCCTGCAAAAGGCCTTTGTGATGTCACTGCCACATCCTTCCCTTGCTGTGCCAAGGTCCTGCCCCTGGCCTGGACCTTTGGAGGTTTGAGCTACTCCCTGTGGATCACCCCACTCAAGGAGCGTTCGTTCTAGTCAGCAAGCCGGCTAGACAGGAAAACATCAGACACTGCTCCCAATGCTACACTCAGTTTTTCAGAAATTAGTCGACTTTCTGGCCAGAAGAGACCATTACATCATCTAATGTGACCCCCTGCATGTCACAGGCCTCCTGTATGACACAAGAGCTACTTTTGGGGCAAACACATTCCAGAAAGGCATCTAGTCTTCATTAAATGACATCAGGAGATGGCGAATCCACCACTTTCCTTGGTAGCTTGTTCCTGTGGTGAATCATCCTCGCTGTTGACTATTTGTGCCTTAGTTGTAATAGGAATTTGTCTCTTTTCACCTTCCAGCCATTGGGTCTTGTTATGCCTTTCTCTGCAAGATTCAAGAGCCCTTTAATAACCAATCTTTTCTCTCCGTTAAGGCACTTCAACACTTCAGTGAAGTCACCTTTCAATCTTCTTTTCATAAGCTAATCAGGTTGAGTTCTTTCACTACTCACTAGAAGGTATTTTTCCCCAGACCTCAGAACATTTGGTGGCTCTTTGCTACCCTAGCTCCAATTTCACAACATCTTTTTCAAATGAGGACACCAAAACTGAAAGCTATTCCAATATCAGTCTCACTGATGCCATGTCACCTCCTGTGACGTTATTTACATAATCTGTAACTGTGCAGATCACTGTTGCGACCACTGTTCTATATTTGCAGCCAATACTGTGGAAAGGTTGTCATGTAAGGGGTCTATGGAGAGGTTCTGATTGGCTGATTATAATGATGCTATCTCTAGATTTGTATCATTTTTGTAGTTGATGTTATGAATATTGGCTCTATGCTGCCCATATTTCAACCTTGTGCCATAATGGGGGACAAAACAGCTACCTTGTTAGAAGTGGCTTTGCCAATAGATGGAACTTGGAATTTAAACTCCCAATGATCACACTATGTTTGGGATCCATTTGAATTCCTCTCCCAGGTCTTTGACACTTCCATCTCCACTCATAGCGACTCTGATAGAGGATTAAAGAAGTCAAAGCATCATCTCCAAGCACAGACAACGGAGAATGCTTCATCACATGACACTTTGAGAAGTGGATGGATAGAACGTGATGAAGATAAACTCTACCTGGCTCAGACAAAAGGTAACGGTTGTGCAGTGATGAAGAAGGAGGGAATCTCTGAGTCACCCATCCACGGTCGGGTCTTCACAGTGCTCCCAAGCTGGAGAGTGAAGAACCCCCTCGGTCCCACCGTGAGACTGAGGAACAGGAGGCCTGTCACACCCATTCCTGCCGTCCTGCATTCCTGGTGTCCAGCACCCCAGAGGGCCTCCGTGCCAGCAACGAAACCCAACCGTCATCTGGACTCCGCAGTTCTCCTCCTCAACGGCTCTAAATCAGCAGGAGAGTGGAAGGTCCCGGGCGTCTCGCCGGCACCTGGGATCCACTGCACCTAAACAGTGGGGAAAGGTTTCTGTGTTGGGGCATTGTTTAGTGTTTTCTAGTTTCCAAGGGAAGGTTTATGGGCCTGAGCGTTAAGCTCCCAAACCCAGTCACTGTTTCATTGTATTCATTAAGTTTGCATTTTCCCCTGTTCCCCCATTTTTCTGTACCTTTACCCTGACTACACTTACTTTGTTTGTGCCAACCCCCCTTGTCTCCTCTTTATTTTATTTACAGCACATGAGGAAGAAGGCTAAATCCACTGGTGACAGAGACAGGAGGGAGTCGAGTTTGTATCTCCTGAGAAAAGGGGCTTTTTCCTTTCCTATTTCTCCCCTACCATTTCTAACATTTTCCTTTGAAGAGTTACCTTATTCAGCTTGAGGTAACATTACCTTTTAAGATAAAAACTAGAAAATACAGAACTAGAGACATTTTTTAGAAATCTGGGATTTAGACATTTTATTTAAAGCCGGGGCGGGGAGAGTGTCGGAATTTCTCAGAAGGTTTTTGTTTGCAAGAAGCAACATTGTTGTGTCTGTTATTGTACCAAGTGGGGACATGTTTGTCTATAAAAGAGGAGTCAAGACTAAATGCATCCAGTGAAGATGGGATTTGAACCCATGCACGTAGAGGACAATGGATTAGTAGTGTATCACCTGAACCACTCAGCCACCTCATCAGAGCTGTAGCAAAAGGGACAGGAGGAGAAATCTAAGGCCAACAGAGATAGGGACACAGCAGTTTTTAAATACTAAGCATAAGCAGGGTCTGAATGAGCTCCCTCCTCACATCTAGTGAGGAGCTGGGGAAAGACTTCAGGAACAGACTGTGTTTGCATAGATACACCTACTCTGCCTAGCTATGCAGCATGATGGGCCGCTTCCCCAAAATGACCAGTTTGGGATGGTGGTGGGTTACAAATCACTTTAGGATTGAGTGGAATAAAAAGTTATTCTCCTTCCTTTACGAGTGAAGGGCAGCAGAACATACCTAGTCTGTCCTGATGGAGAGGTAGGTGGGTGAGGAATAGCTTTTATTGGACTGCAGAGAAGTGATTGAGGACATCAACCTAAAACAGTGGTCCCCAAACATTTCACATTGTGCCCTCTTAGCCATGGCTGTGGCCCCTCAGAAGCCGCGATCGAGAACCAGGGCTGGGAGCGGGGCTGTTGCTTGCTGGGGAGAGGTGTGTGGACAGCAGTAAGGGGGTCTATGCTGGGCTGGGATCCAGGGACCCAGGCTGAGGGTGGGGCTGGGGAAGAGCTGGGACAGAGTGAGGCTGAATGTTGCTCCCTCCCTGCCCTCCACAGGGGCTGGCTCAGGCCCTGAGGTGCCCCCATGCATGTTCCTCTGTGTCCCCTTAGGAGTCATGCCCCACATTTTGGGAACCACTGAACCCTACTCGCTAAGCAGGGGCTAGTGATGCCAAAGCCGAAGGAAAGGGAGAACAAGTGCGGGGGCCTCAGCACCAGAACAATGCCCCCACCTTCTGTCTGTGGTTCCACCACCCATCCACTGTCACCTCTGTTCCAGCCCTTCCCATACTGGCCCCACCCTGTCACTGCTTTATCCCTGCACGACTGTGGCCCTGAGACCAGAAAAGCTCTGTGCCCCTTGTGCAGCCCCTGGGCTGTAGCAAGGAGTGGGAGCTACTCCAGCTCTGGGGCCACCGTGGGGGAGACTTTTTCAGGGGAACCCAATTTGGCTAGGGCCCCTAGTCATGGGCCCCACTGTCCCCTTGGCAACGCAAGGTTTGGGGAGGCTGAGCCCCCCTGAGCCTCCATTACGAGCCGCCCAGGCTACCACTGCTCAGTGGATGGCCCGTCTCTCTGTGTTTTCTGCTGCTTGTGCTGGGGAGCCTGGCCAGCATTAGGGGTGGGGGCCCCCAGTAGTCGCCCAAGGCTCCAGGGGGTCAAAGGCCACCGTGTGGCAGTGCAAAGGTGCTCACTGTTCTCCCCTGCCCCAATGCTCCTCCATGGGCCATAGAGGGTTGGGGGGAGCGAGGAGCAACACTATGTGCTCCATGCATCCTGGTCACTTTCCCCACCTGGGCTGTGCTGTGAGGGGAGCATCAGAAGCTGCTGCTCTCTGCCCTCCCCTTATGCAGCCCGGCTGAGGAAAGTGACCTAGATGCAGGGAGCTCGGATGACATCACTTCTCATCCCGCCGCCCCCACAGCCCCTAGGGGTACCTGGAGGAGCAGCATCCCAGGGAGGAGCAATGCTAGCTGCTCCATGCACACAGATCACTGTCTGCACATGGGTGCAGGAGGGGGTGCAGGGGTTGGGGACAAAGGAGGGGGTGCAGGGGTTTGGGGAGAAGGGGGTGCAGGAGAGGGGCAGTGGCTGGGTGCACAGGAGGGGTGCAGGGGTTGGGGTGAAGGGGGTGCAGGAGAGGGGCAGGGGTTCTGGGCACAGGAGGGGGCGCAGGGGTTAGAGGGTGACAGGGGGTGCAGGAGAAGGGCAGTGGCTGGGGGCACAAGAGGGGGTGCAGGGATTGGGGTGAAGGGGGTGCAGAAGAGGGGCAGGGGTTGGGGGCGCAGGGGTTAGGGTTAAGGGGGTGCAGGAGAGGGGCAGTGGTTGGTGGCACAGGAGGGGGTGCAGGGGTTGGGGTGAAGTGGGTGCAGGAGAGGGGCAGTGGCTGGTGGCACAGGAGGGGGTTCAGGGGTCAGGGGTGAAGGGGGTTCAGGAGAGGGGCAGTGGCTGGTGGCACAGGAGGGTTTGCTAGGGTTAAGGGTGAAGGGGGTTCAGGAGGGGGCAGTGGTTGGTGGCAGAGGAGGGGAGTGTGGGAGTTAAGGCAAAGCGGACACAGTGTAGGGTTTAGGGCACAGGAGGCGGCAGGAGTTGGGGTGAAGGAAGCACAAGGGTTGGGAGTGCCGGAGCCAAGGGATAAAGGAAGAAGGAGATCGTCCAGGGGTGATGGGGAAGTGCCAAAGTCTAAGTTTTACCCAGGGCACCATTTCCCCTAACGCTGGTCCTTGGTAACATTTCTTGCTGGGACGGGGAGGGGAGAGAGATGAGGTGTTTTCTCTCTGTTTCTTTCCTCTCCATTTTCTGCTCCTTCCTTCAATTCCAGAAACCTCCCTTATGTTTCAGACTGTGCAGTGACGCCCTCCCGACCCCAGGCCTCTGGAACCTTTGGAGCAGAAAGATCCCAGGAGCTGAGGGTGAATCCAGGAGTGAGTAGCTGGCAGGAAGGAGTCCTAGCAGTTCTTCTGGGAACACAGGTGAGAAATGTCTCCTCCTTCCCTAGATTCTCCCCATGGGAACCGGGAGGGTTGTGTGATAAATTCCTGTAACTCTTCTGCCCCTCTGAGTTGGCAGAAACAAGGGCTGGATTCAGTATCTAGGGGTTCTGCTTCAATAACACGATACAAAGCTGGCTCGAGCCCCCACCCAGTGACCTGGGACAATTACACACCGCCCCCCTGGGTGCCTCTAGGAGTCAATACTTCCCCTGTTGCAAGCAGGGAGTCTGAGCCGCTCCACTCCACCAGCCATTCTATGAACCACTCCAGTGGTCCCTGCAAACTGCTCTGCTGGGACAGCAAAGAGCCACCAAATGTTCTGAGGGCTGGAGAAAAATGCCTTCTAGTGAGTAGTGAAAGAGCTCAACCTGTTTAGCTTATCAAAAGAAGATTGAAAGGTGACTTCACTGAAGTGTTGAAGTGCCTTCAGGGAGAAAAAAGACTGGGTATTAAAGGGCTCTTTAATAGAGCAGAGGAAGGCATAACAAGACTCAATGACCGAAAAGTGAAAAGAGACAAATTCATATTACAAATAGGGCGCAAAAATTCAACAGTGAGGATGATTCACCACAGGAACAAGCTACCAAGGAAAGTGGTGGATTCTCCATCTCCTGATGTAATTTAATGAAGTCTAGATGCCTTTCTGGAATGTGTTTGCCCCCAAAGTAGCTCTTGTGTCATACAGGAGGCCTGTGATATGCAGGGGGTCAGATTAGATGCTCTAATGGTCTCTTCCAGCCAGAAAGTTGACTAATTTCTGAAAAACAGAGTGTAGCATTGGGAGCAGCGTCTGATGTTTTCCTGTCTAGCCAGCTTGCTGCCTAGAACGAACGCTCCTTGAGTGGGGTGATTCACAGGGAGTAGCTCAAACCTCCAAAGTGCCTGGCCAGGGGCAGGACATTGGCACAGCAAGGGAGGGGTGTGACAGTGACATCACAAAGGCCTTTTTGCAGGACCTCAGACTATTGGTCCAAGGTGGTGAGGAGGTGGTGACTTCACAGAGAGATGCTGAAGGGGTGTCATGGGGGTGTCACAGTTCACATGCCAATGCCCCGCCGCCCCCACTGTATGGAAGCTCCTGCCACCTGCTCTGTGTTTGCAGGGCTGGAGAGAGCAGCATCCACGGCAGAGATTTTCTCCTGGCTGCCGGATCAGAGCAGCAGGCTCAGCTGTCTGAACTTCCTGGAGCTATGAAAGAGGAGGGCCCCATGGCTCTGTAGCAGAATGCAGGGCAGGCGAATTCACGGCGGGCATTGTAGGATACTGGGGGAGGCCATTTAAGGTTATATATTGAATGGCAGCATCTACACTGGCACTCTGTCCCTTTAAGTTTGCTGCAAAAAGCTCTAGGCCTCTCATCGAAGTGGTGTTATTTTGTCACCAAGACAGGGCAGTTTTTCACCAGATGTGGCATTGCAGTGTGTACACCGGCCACAAGCTGCCGACCGAGGGAGAGTTGTGTGTTTTTCACACACCTGAGCAATATAATTCTGCTGAAATAACTTTGTAGTGAAGACCTGGCCAAAGATTTACATACACACACACAGCTTGCAAGGAAAACCTCATCTGCTCCGCAGAATCCAAACACAAGCAAAGCTTGTCAGGTCCTGGTGGAGATGGCAGGGAGTCAGGTGTGGTCAGACTGTGTTTTAGCTACATGCAGGCACCATGGCTTAGCTGGCTAAAGCACTTTCCTTGTAACCCGGAGTTCCTGGGTTCAGCTCCTAGTGGTCCCTAAGGGAGTGGCTTTTGGGGCACCTGGTATTGGCTACTGTCAGAAAACAAGATTCAGAGCTAGATGGGCCTTTGGCCTAACCCAGTCGGGTTTTTCTTATAGTTTAAATTATGCTCAGAGCCACTGATAATAGAGTTACTGAAAGTTTGGGAGATAAGAGCTGATAGGGCAGTGGTCCAGTCCCCTCGCAGATGACCCCCTCCCTCTGAGACAGGGGCAGGTCTGAGCTCTCGCACCAAATGCTCATTGTGGCTGCTAGAATCTGTGGGCAGCTCATTTAATTTGCATTAAGGGCTGAGTCCTGCTTTGTGCCCAGCATCTGAGAATGAAAATCTTAAACCGCCCTTTGAAATAACGAAAGCAGCAGGACATGTTATTGTCCCTGCCCCAAAGCAGACAGACCAATGGAGAAATGAGACTGAGTCCATGATAATAATCCACTGCCGTTTTACCTTTTTGGCTTGCTAAACTCCCTCCCAACCTTGTGGGGTCCCAGACCCCAGTATTGAGCCTGAGCCGAGACGTCTACACTGCAAATTTACCACCCCACGGCCCAAGCCCCAGGAGCCTGAGCTGGTATGGGGTAGCTCTGGGTGTTTCATTGCAGTGTGGGCATAGCCTAGCATTACGTCCACACTGCCATTAACACACCCAAGTCACTATTCTCAAACCCTGGGTCAGCTGATTCAGGCTTGTGGGGCTTGTGCTGCAGGGTAATAAAATTACAGCGTAGACACTTGGGCTTGAGCCTGGCCTCCGAGACCCCACGAGGGATGAGGGTCTCTGAGCCTGGGCTCCAGTCTGAGCCCAAATGTCTGCACTGCAGTTTTTAGCCTCACAACCTGAGTCCCAGGAGCCCAAATCAGCTCATCCAGGACAGCCGGGCCACAGGGATTTTCTCTCAGTATAGCTGCACTCCCAGGGTATATCTACATTGCAATGCAAGTCCAGGGTTAGCAGAAGTCATGTCAGCAGCCCCAACACATAAACCTAAACCACGAGGAAAAGACCCACCCACAAATAAGCTGGGCAGTGTCCTTCTCCCTAAGGTTCGTAAGTCCAGCAACCAAAAGTCATTTAACATGAGCCATCCCCTCTCTGCACCCCACTCACAGCTGTTGTCCTTAGTCAGTGCAAGCCCAGAGGTGCCTCTGTAGAATTCATCTGCCATCCTGGGTGGAAAAGGGGGAAAATAAGAAGGCACCATACTCACTATGTTGTCTAGGGACTTACTCACCCTTCCACAGCCACCCTGGCCTAAAGTTGATCTAATACATACATTTTAGTATGAGAACTCAGGCCCCAGCCCACTTGGCTTTGGAACCCATGTCCCCTGCCTAGCAAGTGCTATTGAATTGAGGGTGAGTCCCTCCATCGGGGTCTGCCAAGCACAGTTCTACTGCCCTCGATTCACACAACAAAGACAACAACCCTTTATTTCTCCTGTCCCAATAACAAGGAGACTGGGAATCCAACACCAGCCAAAAGTGATCACTTTGGCAAACAACCCAACATATTTCCAACATACTGTAAAATCCACATGCAGACTCATACACGAAACCTTGCAAGAAAATCTTCCTGAGGGGGTCTGAAGCACCTGCTGCCGGGGGGAAGGAGGGAGCTGTGGGTTGAGATTGAGAGGCACTGGGAAAAGGAGGGGCTTGTGGGTTGGGATTGAGGGGCACTGGGAATAGGAGGGACTGAGGGTTGGGACTGAGGGGCACTGGGCAAAGAGGGGACATGGGTTTAGGCTGAAGAGTATCCTCATTTGGGGATCCAGCAGAACAGGGGAAGGCAGCAGGTGATTCTCATTCCATAGGGATATTCTGTGTGCGTGTGTGCAGAGGAGGAACATGCTAAATGCCCAGAGGCCTTTATTCCTCCAGCCTACAAGGACAGAGAGGCTGTCAGGAAGTTGCCCCTTCAATCCCCCCCCACACACACACAAAGGCCCTTCTTAGAAAAGGCAAAATCCTGAAGAGAAAAAACATCAAGGACAACTCCAGAAAGACAGATTTTTAAGATATAATGAGCAGTTCATCATCTGACCAGGGACTTGAACCCTAGACCCTCAAATTAAAAGGCTGATGCTTTACCAACTGAGCTAGTCAGACCCACAAACAAATGCAGCAAGTGGGTGCAGAGGAGAAACTAATCAAGAAAATGAAAGCCAGAAACAATAGGGGAAACCTGCTGCTCTCTCTGGCCTGGTCAACACTACGAGTTTATATCCAATTTAGCAGCATTAAATCACATTAACCCTGCACCCGTCCACACAACAAAGCTCTTTATATTGATATAAAGGGCTCTTATTACCGGTATCTGTACTCCTCCTTGATGACGAGTAGTGCTGAAATCAGTATTGCCATGTCAGATTAGGGTTAGTGTGGCTGCAATTTGACGGTATTGGTCTCTGGGTGCTATCCCACAGTGCACCATTGTGACCGCTCTGGACAGCCATCTGAACTCGGATGCACTGGCCAGGTAGACAGGAAAAGCCCCGTGAACTTTTGAATTTCATTTCCTGTTTGCCCAGCGTGAAGCGCTGATCAGCACAGGTGACCATGCACTCCCAGAATCATAAAAGAGCTCCAGCATGGACTGTACAGGAGATACTGAAGCTGATCTCTGTATGGAGAGATGAATCTGATCTATCAGAACTCAGTTCCAAAAGACGAAATGCCAAAACATTTGAAAAAATCTCCAAGGCTATGATGGACAGAGGCCACAACAGGGACTCAACGCAGTGCTGAAACTTAAGGAACTGAGACAAGTGTACCAGAAAGTCAAAGAATGAAATGGACGCTCAAGGAGGGAGGGGCGACTGATGACTGTAGCTATCCCTCAGTTCCCGCACTCTCCGAAAACCATTTGAATTCTTGCCTGAGTTCCCAAAGCCTGAAGGGTCAAAAACATTGTCGCGGGTTGTTCAGAGTATACATCGTTCCCCGGCGTCCTGCCCCCATGAAAGCAAAAGGGAAAAAAAATCCTCTCTCATCTTTTTTCAATGTCACTGTATGTCTACTGGATGCTGCTGGCAGATGTGGTGCTGCAGCGCTACACAGCAGCATCCCCTTCCCTTCCCTTGCGGATGGCAGACGGTACAGTAGGACAAGTATCCATCATCGTCGTCCCGTGAGTGCTCCTGACTGGCCTCGGTGAGGTCGGCCGGGGCTGCCTGGGCAAAAATGGGAATGACTCCCAGGTTCATTCTCTTCTTTAGCTTTGTCTAATGGAGATTTAGTCCTGCCTGGAATATCATAGCAACTGGAGGCTGCGCTCCCCTCCCCACTTTGATCTCTGCTTGCAGAAGCAATAAAGTCAGTGTTGTTGCAAATTCCTGCATTCTTTATTACTTCATCACACAAATGGGGGGATAACTGCCATGGTAGCCCAGGAGGGGTAGGGGAGGAGGGAAGCAATGAGTAGGGTTGTTGCAGGGGCACCCCCTAGAATGGCATGCAGCTCATCATTTCTGCGGGATGTCTGGGGCTCTGACCCGGAGCACCCGTTTGCCCCTCTGGTTAGGTTTGCCTGATAGTCTAGGTAGAACTGACTCTCCATTAGAGAAAATTTAAAGAAGAGAATGAACTGGGGAGTCATTCCTATTTTTGTCCATAAGCCCGTGGTCAACCCCACCAAAGCTGGCCAGGAGCACCCATGACAGCAGCAGATGGTACAGTATAACTGGTAACTGTCATTGTCAACTTGCAAAGCAGCAGACGGTACAGTAGGGCTGGTAACCATCTTTGCTAACTTGGAAAAAGCAAGGGGATGCTGCTGTGTAGCGCTCCAATACCACATCTGTCAGCACCATCCAGTAGACATACGGTGACAGTGAAAAAAGGCTGAACGGGCTCCATGGCTGCTGTGCTATGGTGTCTGCCCGGGCAATCCAGGGAAAAGGGAGCAAAATGATTGTCTGCCGTTGTTTCCATGGAGGGAGGATTGAGTGATGACATTTACCCAGACTCACTCATGACACTGTTTTTGCCCCATCAGGCATTGAGATCTCAACCCAGAATTCCAATGGGCAGGGGAGACTGTGGGAACTATGGGACAGTTACCCACAGTGCAACGCTCTGGAAATTGATGCTAGCCTTGGTACATGGACGCACACCGCTGAATTAATGTGCTTAGTGTGGGCCTGTGTCCTCGACTTTATACAATCTGTTTCCAAAAACTGGTATCTGTAAAGTGGAATATAATCCTGTAGTGTAGACATAGCCTGTGATTAACAACTTTGGTGGCTAATTGAAAGGCTGATGGTTCAAACCCAAGTGAAGATGGAGGTGTTCCTTTTTTAGTGATGAGAATCCAGTACATTTTATCAGGCAGAAAATCTCCTCAGTGCTGGTCTAGCCTCATTTGACAAGCATAAGTGGCACGCAGGAGAAGCACTTTTGCTAGATGCATTGGTGGTATAGTGGCAGGCAGAGCTCCCTTCTAAGCACTTGACTTGGGTTTGATTTCCAGCCAATGCAATGATGTCATGTTTTCTCCTCTGGGAATTGGTTTAATTTCAGTCACATTGTATCAGTTTAGTGATGGAATGAGAGAATCAGTGTCCCAAATCCTAGCAGGTTATTAAACACCCAGTGGAGGAAGAAAGGGGTGGGACTATGCAATGAGTTGTTGGAGTCATCCTGATATTACAATGTTTGGTTCATTTCTTAAAAAAATTCCCTTTACTTCCTTCTCCCTGTTAGACTTAGAGCCTTTAAGGTCAGAAGGGACCAGTGTGATCATCTAATCCGACCTGCTGCACCTTGCAGGCCAAAAGATCCCACCCACCCACTCCTGTAAGAGACCCGGGAGGGGAGGCAGCTCTGTGCTCTGCCCCTACCCCAGGCAGTGCATGGAGGCCCTCTACTCCCCTCCCCCCATGGTTGTGCAGAGATGTGCCAGCAGCACTAAGGTGGCTCCCTGCCCACTCTGCCTCCGTCCCTCCATGCTGCTCCCAGAAGTGGCCGGCATGTCCTGCCATCCCCTGGGGCGGGGAGAGTGTCTCCATGCGCTGCCCCTGTCCCGAATACCAACTCCACAGCTCCCATTGGCCAGGAACTGCAGCCAATGGGAGCTCTGGGGGCAGTGCCTGCAGGCAGCGGCTCACTGAGACCCCTTGGCACAGCCCACCTAGGAGCAGCTGCCGGAGGGTTGTGCGGTCACTTTGGGAGCTGCAGTGCCTGGGATAAGCACCACCATTCCTGCACCCCAATCCCCTCCCCCAGCACAGAGCCCGCACCCTGCACCCAAATCTCCTCCCAGAGCTTTGCTTGTCTTCCTTTCACCAAGAACCATCCTTCTTCTCCTGGGCTGCAAGTAGCCACCCCTGGGAAGCCAAGAGGCAGGCACAGGATTCTACCTCAAAGCAGCCAACCGTGCCACCCCAGGCTTTGCAGAACAAATGGTGGTGCTCTACTAACCCCACTTAGCCGCACTGAGGCGTTTAGCTTCTGCCCTGCCTTCCTCAGCTTGACCTTCCTCTTTTGCCCCATTCCTGCCTCACTTCCTCCTTTGGAAAATCATGCAGAGGAGGCCAGCAGGAAGAGCCGGCCGCCATAGGCCAACCTCCCAGGGCAGAGGAGACCAAGCCACAAGGCTTCAGAAGGTGACTGGCCCAGATCTTCTAGCTTTCCCCTGCTGATGCTAAGGCTTTTTCTCAGCTCATTCATCACCCTCTGTCATGCAGAGGTTGGGGTTACTGCAGGTTTTACCCGAAATTGGGCCAACTAGTAAGCGTAGGGAGGACTAATGACCCACCAGAGTTTGGCAGAAAGCAGCACATTTATTATATTGATAGCTAAGCTCAAAAGAAGGGGGATGGGGTGTCACACTCACATACTCACGCTCCCAGGACTGGCTCGGCACTGGAGATGTCAGGATTCTGCAAGGTAAGTGTCCCACAGAGCAGTGATGGACGATGTGATGAAGATACGTCTTCCTGAGGCACAATGAATTGCAACGTGGCGAACCACTGGCCAGGAGGTCCGGGCGAAGGGCATTCACTGGAAGTACAAGCTTGTGAGTGACTCCTGAGCACAGGGTCCCTTCCTCTTTTGAGGACCTGCTCCACATGGCCTGTAACTAGAGATGACTTGGCTGCATCTGGTTGGTCACATTCTACATTGCGAAGTGTCCATGCTCTGGGGATGTGAGTGCTGCCTAATTAGAGTCCCAGACACCTTGTCTACCTGGGAGCTCTTCTGCTCTTCAACCAGCCCCTTCATCCCAAAAGCATTCCAGGAGTGGAGGGGAGGGGGAAAGCCACTTCACAGGCATTCAGAGAGGGAAAGGACAAAAGTGGGAGGGAGGGGAAGTATAACAGACCTTTTGAGCACAGAAATCACTGCTGCTCCTACAACAGCAGGGACAGGCCAGTAGGAGCTGGGAAAATTAAGCCATCATGTTTCTCATAGACTCATAGACTCACAGGTCAGAAGGGACCAATCTGATCATCTAGTCTGACCTCCTGCACAAGGCAGGCCACAGAACCCCACCCATCCAATTTTATAACAACCCCTATCCCAGGACCGAGTTATTGAAATCCTCAAAAATGGTTTGAAGACCTCAAGCTGCAGAGACACCACCAGCAAGCGACCCGTGCCCCACGCTGCAGGGGAAGGCGAAAAACCTCCAGGGCACCTGCCAATCCGCCCTGGAGGAAAATTCCTTCCCGACCCCAAATATGGCGATCAGCTAAACCCTGAGCATGTGGGCAAGAGTCACCAGCTAGCACCCAAGAAGGAATTCTCCGCAGCAACTCAGTACCCATCGCATGCAACATCTCCCCGCAGACCATTGAGCAGACCTGTCTGGTGGTAATTCAAGATCAATTGCCCAAATTAACGATCCTATCATAACATCCCCTCCATATACTTATCAAGCTTTGTCTTAAAGCCAGGAAAGTCTTTTGCCCCTACTACTTCCCTCGGAAGGCTATTCCAGAACTTCACTCCCCTAATGGTCAGAAACCTTCGTCTAATTTCAAGTCTAAACTTCCTAATATCCAGTTTATACCCATTCGTCCTCGTGGCTACATTAGTACTAAACTTAAATAATTCCTCTCCCTCCCTAACGTTAACCCCCTTGATATATTTATATAGGGCGAGCATATCCCCCTCAGCCTTCTTTTGGCCAGGCTAAACAAGCCAAGCTCTTTGAGTCTCCTTTCATAAGGCAGTTTTTCCATTCCTCGGATCATCCTCGTAGCCCGTCTCTGAACCTGTTCCAGTTTGAATTCATCCTTCTTGAACATGGGACACCAGAACTGCACACAGTATTCCAGATGGGGTCTCACCAACGCCGTATACAACGGTACTAACACATCCTTATCCTTGCACGAAATACCCCGCCTGATGCATCCCAAAATCGCATTTGCTTTTTTAACAGCCGTATCACATTGGCGACTCATAGTCATCCTGCTATCAACCAGTACCCCAAGGTCCTTCTCTTCCTCCGTTGCTTCCAACTGATGCGCCCCCAACGTATATCCAAAATTCTTATTATTAATTCCTAAATGCATGACCTTGCACTTTTCACTATTGTATTTCATCCTATTTCTATTACTCCAGTTTACAAGGTGGTTCAGATCTTCCTGAATAGTATCCCTGTCCTTCTCCGTGTTAGCAATACCCCCCAGCTTCGTGTCATCCGCAAACTTTATTAGCACATTCCCGCTCTTTGTGCCAAGGTCAGTAATAAAAAGGTTAAATAAGATCGGTCCCAAAACCGATCCTTGAGGGACTCCACTGGTGACCTCCTTCCAGTCCGACAGTTCACCTTTCAATACGACCCTCTGGAGTCTCCCCTTTAACCAGTTCCTTATCCACCTTACAACTTTCATATTCACTCCCAGCTTTTCCAATTTAACTAACAGCTCCGTGTGCGGAACCGTGTCGAACGCCTTACTGAAATCTAGGTAAATTATATCTACCGCATTTCCTTTATCTAAGTAATCTGTCACCTTCTCAAAGAAGGAGATCAGATTGGTTTGGCACGATCTACCTTTAGTAAATCCGTGTTGCAATTCGTCCCAATTACCATTGACCTCTATGTCCTTAACTACTTTCTCCCTTAAAATTTTTTCCAAGACCTTACATACTACAGACGTCAAGCTAACAGGCCTATAATTACCCGGATCACTCTTATTCCCTTTCTTAAAAATAGGAACTACATTAGCAATCCTCCAGTCATACGGCACAACCCCCGAGTTAATCGATTGCTTAAAAATTCTCGCTAACGGGCTCGCAATTTCACGCGCCAGTTCCTTTAATATCCTCGGGTGGAGATTGTCCGGGCCCTCCGACTTCGTCCCATCGAGCTGTTCAAGTACGGCCTCTACCTCAGTTGCAGTAATATCCACTTCCATATCCACATTCCCGTTTATCATCCCTCCAACATCGCAAAGTTCCTCACTAGTCTTATTAAAAACCGAGGCAAAGTACTTGTTTAGATGTTGGGCCATGCCTAGGTTATCCTTAACCTCCATTCCATCCACAGTGTATAGCGGCCCCACTTCTTCTTTCTTTGTTTTCTTCTTATTTATGTGGCTGTAGAACCTTTTACTATTGGTTTTGATTCCCTTTGCAAGTTCCAGTTCAATGTGGCTTTTAGCCTTCCTCACTTTATCCCTACATGTTCTGACCTCAGCAAGGTAGCTTTCTTTACTGATCCTGCCTTCCTTCCACTCCCTGTAAGCTTTCTGCTTTTGTCTAATCCCCTCTCTGAGTTGCTTGCTCATCCAGTTTGGCCTACAACTCCTGCCCATGGTTCTTTTCCCCTTTCTCGGGATGCAGGCTTCCGACAGTCTCTGCAGCTGTGACTTAAAGTAATTCCAGGCCTCCTCCACATTTAAATCCACTAATTCCTCCGTCCAGTCCACTTCCCTAACTAATTTCCTTAACTCTTTAAAATTAGCCCTCGAGAAGTCAAAAACCCTAATCGCAGATCTACATTTGTTTATCCTTCCATCTAGTTTGAACTGAATCAGCTCATGATCACTCGAACCAAGGTTGTCCCCTACCACCATTTCTTCTACAAGGTCCTCACTGCTCACCAACACCAAGTCTAAAATGGCATCCCCTCTCGTAGGTGCTTCAACTACTTGATGAAGAAATCCATCCGCTATCACATCCAGAAAAATCTGACCCTTATTATTCGTGCAAGTACTCGTCCTCCAGTCTATATCCGGGAAGTTGAAGTCCCCCATAATCACACATTTCCCCTTTGTGTTTACTTCATTAAAGACATTAAAGAGGTCTCTATCCATATCCCAATCTGATCCTGGCGGTCTGTAGCACACCCCAAGCACTATCTCAGGGGAAGCTCTAGTTGCTTTTTTACCCAGCGTGATTTTTGCCCAGACGGACTCTGTCTTATCCATTCCATCGCATCTTATTTCGCTACATTTAATTTCATCATTGATGTACAAGGCTACTCCCCCACCTTTGCCTTTCTTCCTGTCTTTTCTGAACAGCACATAGCCTTCAATACCCGTGCTCCAGTCATGAGTACTATTCCACCAGGTTTCGGTAATCCCTATAATATCTGGCTTCACTTCCTGCACGAGTAACTCCAGTTCCTCCATCTTGTTACCTAGGCTCCTTGCATTAGTGTACAAACCTTTTAATTTTCTGCGTTTGGCGTCAGTGACATTCTTTCCCCCGTCGTGCACAAACTTTCTACCACCAGCATCACCCGTTACTCTGGTTTCTACTCCACTATTCCTCCTTGGATCAAATCTTGGGGCCGCAAGGGTATCCCCGCTCACTTTGTTTACTTCCCTCTCCAGGTTATGTTCTGGCGTGGAGATCTCCCGAACATTTCCCAACCATCTCCCCCAACTTTCTAGTTTAAAGCCCTCTTGATGAGGTCGGCGAGCCTCCATCCTAGAATTCTATTTCCCTCCTTGCTGAGATGAAGTCTATCCTGAGCAAACAGTCATCTATCCGTAAATGCGTCCCAGTGACCGTACATCCCAAAGCCCTCCTTATAACACCACTCCCTGAGCCATCTGTTGATCGCCATAATCTTGTCACTCCTTCGTCGCCCCGCTCTAAGAACCGGCAGAATCCCACTGAAGATCACCTGAGCCTCGATGTCTTTAAGCCTCTTCCCCAGTCTGACATAGTCCTCCTTGATACAGTCCAGTGAGTAACTAGCTGTGTCGTTCGTTCCCACATGAAGGATAATCAACGGATTTTTTCCCGCTCCCGCTAAGATCGTATTCAGGCTCAAGTCCACATCCTGTATCTTAGCCCCTGGCAGACAGCACACTCTTCTGTTCTCCCGATCAGGTCTAGTTACAGGCCTGTCTACTCTTCTCAGTAGAGAGTCTCCAATCACGTAGACTTGCCTTTTCCTGGTGACAATGCGATTCTCCGGTCTATCCCCCACAGCAGCTGGCCGTGATTCCTCCCGATTTGTATTTGCCCTCACTATCCTCCTAGGGCTTGTACTTGATGTTGCCTCCACTGACTGCTGCCCTCCATCTGCAGGACTAGCTGCTTGCCTCTTCTTCCTTGCCGTTACTCCTTCAGCAGCCTGCTGTGTTCCATCTTCATTTCCCAACTCAGCAAACCTATTCCTGAGTTCTATTTGTCCATCTATTTCTGCCTGGTTTTGAACCAGGGACATTTTGCGTGTTAGGCAAAAGTGATAACCACTACACTACAGAAACTCTGCCAGAGGGTTTTGCCTCTCTCTTCATAAGAACATAAGAGTGGCCATACTGGGTCAGAACAAAAATCCATCCAGTCCAGTATCCTGTCTGCCAACAGGAACCAATGCCAGGTGCCCCAGAGGGAGTGAACCTAACAGGCAATGATCAAGTGATCTCTCTCCTGCCATCCATCTCCACCCTCTGACAAACAGAGGCTAGGGATACCATTCCTTAAACATCCTAGCTAATAGCCATTCATGGACTTAATCTCCATTAATTTATCTGCAAAAGGAACAGGAGTACTTGTGGAACCTTAGAGACTAACAAATTTATTTGAGCGTAAGCTTTCCTGGGATAAAACCCACTTCATCGGATGCATGCAGTAGAAAATACAGTAGGAGGAGATATATATATATACACACACACAGAGAACATGAAAAAATGGGTGTTGCCATACACACTATAACAAGAGTGATCAGTTAAGGTGAGCTATTATCAGCAGGAGAAAAAAACCTTGTGTAGTGATAATCAGGATGGCCCATTTCCAACAGTTTTCAGGAAGGTGTAAGGAACAGTAGGGGGACAAATAAACATGGAGAAACAGTTTTACTTTGTGTAATGACCCATCCACTGCCAGTCTTTATTCAAGCCTAATTTCATGGTGTCCAGTTTGCAAACTAATTCCAATTCAGCAGTCTCTCATGGGAGTCTGTTTTTGAAGGTTTTTTGTTGTAATATTGCGACTTTTAGGTCTGTAAATGAGTGACCAGGGAAATTGAAGTGTTCTCCGACAGGTTTTTGAATGTTATAATTCTTCATGTTTGATTTGCGTCCATTTATTCTTTTATGTAGAGACTGTCCGGTTTGGCCAATATACATGGCAGAGGGGCACGGTGGCACATGATGGCATATATAACATTGGGAGATGTGCAGGTGAATGAGCCTCTGATAGTGTGGCTGATGTGATTAGGTTCTATGATGGTGTTTCCTGAACAGATATGTGGACAGAGTTGACAATGAGCTTTGTTGCAAGGATAGATTCCTGGGTTAGTGTTTGTGTTGTGTGGTTGCTGGTAAGTATTTGCTTCAGGTTGGGGGGCTGTCTGTAAGCAAGGACTGTCCTGTCTCCCAAGATCTGTGATAGTGAGAGATAGTCCTTCAGGATAGATTGTAGATCCTTGATGATGCGCTGGAGAGGATTTAGTTGGGGGCTGAAAGTGATGGTTAGTGGCATTCTGTAACTTGCTTTGTTGGGCCTGTCCTGTAGTAGGTGACTTCTGGGTACTCTTCTGGCTCTGTCAATCTATTTCTTCACTTCAGCAGGTGGGTATTATAGTTGTAAGAACACTTGATAGAGATCTTGTAGGTGTTTGTCTCTGTCTGAGAGGTTGGAGCAAATGCTGTTGTATTTTAGAGCTTGGCTGTAGACAATGGATCGTGTGGTGTGGTCTGGGTTAAAGCTGGAGGCATGTAGGTAAGTATAGCGGTCAGTAGGTTTCCAGTATAGGGTGGTGTTTATGTGACCATTGCTTACTAGCACTGTAGTGTCCAGGAAGTGGATCTGTTGTGTGGACTGGTCCAGGCTGAGGCTGATGGTGGGATGGAAAATGTTGAAATCACGGTGAAATTCCTCAAGGGTTTTCTTTTCCATGGGACCAGATGATGAAGATGTCATAAGTTAGCACAAGTAGAGTAGGGGCATTAGGGAACGAGAGCTGAGGAAGCATTGTTCTAAGTCAGCCATAAAAATGTTGGCATCCTGTGGGGCCATGCGAGTACCCATAGCAGTGCTGCTGACGTGAAGGTTTACATTGTCCCCAAATGTGAAATAGTTGTGAGTGAGGACAAAGTCATAACGTTCAGCCACCCGGTTTGCCGTGACATTATCGGGGATACTGTTCCTGATGGCTTGTAGTCCATCTTTGTGTGGAATGTTGGTGTAGAGGACTTCTACCTCCATAGTGGCCAGGATGGTGTTTTCTGCAGGGTCACCAATGGATTGTAGTTTCTTCAGGAAGTCACTGGCTCTTGAAGATAGCTGGGAGTGTTGGTTGCATAGGGTCTGAGGAGGAAGTCTATATAGCCAGGCAATCCTGCTGTCAGGTTGCCATTGCCTGAGATGATGGGGCGTCCAGGATTTCCAGGTTTATGGATCTTGGGTGACAGATAGAATAACCCTGGTTGGGGATCTAGACTGTCTTATTGCCAAGGGACGGAGAAACTTGACCAATAGCAGGGGGTGCAGAACACCTCCCTAGTGTGGGGGTGACAGCGCCTCCAGGATCCTGACATCCTAGCACTTTACACACCTTTCTGGAGCCTCCCAAAACCCCAGGACTGCGACCCCCACCCTACTGATGAGAAACAGGCCTGGGGAGGGGAAACTACTGGCTCAGAGTCAAAACAAGTGTCAGAAGTATGGATGGGACCCCATAGTCCTTCTTTCCAGGCCCCTTCACTAACCACTGCTGCACACTCCCTCCCACAGCTGGCAATTACAAGCAGGCCCTCATGGCCACTCCCCCTGCCTCTGAGAGGGAGTGTGCTCCGCTACAATGACTGGACCAGGGGATTGGGAGTCAGGACTCCTGAGTTCCATTGCTGGGTTTCCTATTGGTTCCACTGCTGGTTGTTTTCCTTTTCCTGGGGGACTTTGGGTAAGTTGCTCCCCCTTCTAGGGCTCTCTCCCCAGCCATCAAATGGGGATTTCATACTTTCCCACTATTGGAAAGTGCTGGGAGAATCCCTCAGCAAAAGCTGCTCTGACAGTGCTAAGCAGCATCTGACCATTCAAGGTCGGAGCGCACTGCCCATTAGGAGTGTTTGGCTCTGGGGTTTCACTTCAGCCCAATCTAGAGAGAGGGGCCCAGCTATGGAGTTTGACTCAAGAAGACCAAGTCTCCAATTTGTTAAGGGCCTTTTGAATTCCAATCCTGCACTCCAAAGTGCTTGAGGTCAGTTGTAAATTTTAGAAGCATGCTTTCCACTCCATTTTCCAAATCATTCATGAAAATATTGAATAGTACCGGACCGCGGACTGATCTCTGCCGGACCCACTAGGTACACCCTCTCCGTTGGACAGCTAAACATGGAGAAGGGCTCCTGGAGTCTGGGCTTTCAACCAGCTCTGCACCCACATTACACTGATTGCAGCTGGACTGCATTTCCCTTGTTTGCTTGTGAGAATGTCCTACGGGACTGTGTCAAAAGCCTTTGTAACACCAAGCTAGATCCCATCTACTGTTTACCCACCTCCACCAGGCCCAGAACCCTGCCAAAGAAGGAAAGAGGATCGGTTTGTTTTTTGTTCTTGACAAATTTGTTCTTGACAAATCCATGCTCACTAGTCCTAAGAACCAAATTATCCTGTAGGTGCTGCTGACAAACTGAGTGTTTAAGAATGTATTGCAGGATCTCTCCAGCTATGGAAGTGAGGCTAGCTAGTCTGTAAGTCCCAGGGGTCTCTTTGTTCCCCTTTTAGAGAAAGGTCCTGTCTTGTTCATGGATGGGAAGATGTTCTTTTTCAGGAATCTCAGACAAGAACTGGGGCACAACACCTGGTTTGTTTAGGCCACAAAAACAGAGGCAGGAACCTCTTCTCTCCTGCGGGCAAAGAACCCCGGGTACCTAAATGACAGGGACTCACATCCTTTAGTGGTCTTCAAAAAAGGCAGTGGTTAAAAAGTTTGGCCCCCACCATTTCTTGTTTCCGCAGACTAGACCTTATAGCAAACTTTAGAACTCCTTGGTGCTAAAACACCGTGACACTCCCCTTTCTCCTTCACAGAGGGCTTTAACGCCCCTTATCTCACCGAGCATCATGACGGCCAAAGCGCGAGAATTGTCCCTGTTCCCATTGGACAGATGAGGAGGAGCCTGAGGTACAGAGAAGGGAAGTGTCCTGTCATCAGATAGATCAGACTAAACAGGTTTCAAACCTCGAGGAGGCTCTTACCTTCTAAACAGGGATGGCACTTTTCTAGTAAAATCACTAAAAGGGAAGGAGAAAACCCAAAAGAGGTTCCTCCTGGTGCTCACGTCTGTGAACCCGAATACTCTGTCAGGCCTCAAGGAGAGACCAGGAGAAGGAGACTTGCTGAAGCAAAGCCACAGGGGTCTCTGAGGTTTCCCTGGCCCCTCGCCCCTGTCCTGCCTTGCAGATGTCAGCATCTCTCTGTGACCACCCCCCATCACCTTGGACCAATAGTCTGAGGTCCTGCAAAAGGCCTTTGTGATGTCACTACCACATCCCTCCCTTGCTGGGCTAATGTCCTGCCCCTGGCCAGGCACTTTGGAGGTTTGAGCTACTCCCTGTGGATCACCCTACTCGAGGAGCGTTCGTTCTAGGCAGCAAGCTGGCTAGACAGGAAAACATCAGATGCTGCTCCCAATGCTACACTCAATGTTTCAGAAATTAGTCTACTTTATGGCCAGAAGAGACCATAAGAGCATCTAATCTGTCCCCCTGCATATCACAGGCCTCCTGCATGACACAATAGCTACTTTTGGGGAAAAGGCATCTAGTCTTCATTGAATGACATCAGGGGATGGAGAATCCACCACTTTCCTTGGTAGCTTGTTCCTGTGGTGAATCGTCCTCGCTGTTGACTATTTGGGGCTTAGTTGTAACATGAATTTGTCTCTTTTCACCTTCCAACCATTGGGTCTTGTTATGTCTTTCTCTGCTCCATTCAAGAGCCCTTTAATACCCAATCTTTTCTCTCCATTAAGGCACTTCAACACTTCAGTGAAGTCACCTTTCAATCTTCTTTTGATAAGCTAAACAGGTGGCGCTCTTTCAATAGCTCACTAGAAGGCATTTTTCTCCAGCCCTCAGAACATTTTGGTGGCTTTTTGCTGCCCCAGCTCCAATTTCACAGTATCTTTTTCAAATGAGGACACCAAAACTAGAGACAGTATTCCAATATCAGTCTCACTGATGCCGTGTCACCTCCTGTTATGTTATTGACATAATCTGTAAATTTATAGATCACCATTGTGACCACTGTTCTATATTTGCAGCCAATATGATAGAAAGGTTGTTGTGTAAGGGGTTTATGGAGAGGTTCTGATTGGCTGATTATAATTACGCTATCTCTAGATGTCTATCATTTTTGTAGTTGACGTTATGAATATTGGCTCTATGCTGTCTGTATTCAAACTTGTGCTATGCTTCTGAGGAACACCCCAGCCAGACAAGTTGGTGTCAGTTCTGCCTAGCCTGCTTGATGGCCCATAAAGGACCATCAGCTCTACAATCAACCCATTGAGAGAAGGCAGATACACCTTGTGGCTCAGCAAGGTATGCAGGGACCTGCCTATGGACAAAACTCAAAAGTTTTTCTATGCCACATGCTGGATAGAGTGTCCTTGGGACAAAGAAAATAAAGACCACATGGCAAGAGACTGTAAAAGGCTGATGCCTCGTCTCCAATCCTGCTTCATACCTCTGAAGGGACTTTGCTACTAACTGAAGTTCTGTACAAACGACTGAATGACCCATCCCAGCTGTGGATGGACTCTAGAGACTTGATTTGAACCTGCAGTTTTATTCCATCACTGCTACAACCCTGAACCAAGAACTTTGCCGTTACTGTATGTGAAGGGTTAAAATTCATGTGCATTTTATATAACAACCTGGTCTATGGATTGTGCCAGCTCTTTTCCAGACCCAAAGTCCAGACTATAATGAAGGGACAAGAAACCTAGCAAATAGTGACCAGCTAAAAGAAAGCGGGGTAAACAGAAAGCCTTGCCTGCTAAGATAGGCTTGGTCAGCAAATTGCCAGGTGTTGGAGCTAAGAAATAAAGAACTGTGTCTTATTCAGAGTTGCAGATTGAACAAAGAATCCCTGTTCCTTTTGTGTAAGTCTCTTCTGTAGGGAGACGTTCTTCCCAGAGATCCAACCTTGAGTTTATGAAAAGTTGGCAGATGTCAGTATAAGATATGGCATCCTTCCACCTCCCTTCCCAGGGACCAATGCCTTGCCTTAAGAAACACAGAAAACAATCTTTATTGCCATATACTTTCACTGTTTCTTTGCTTTAACCCCTAGGAATGTACCTGGAGGACAATCACAGGAGTTGCTCCTTTCCTATGGACCTCAAATCAGAATTCAGCATAGATATTTTATACTAATAACATTTTATCAAAGTATTCATGAAATGTTAACTTGCTAACTTGAGACCATGGGTGGAGACATTATGTAACCTGTTAACCTTTGGCTACTGTGCTTATCATGTCTTGCTGCAAAACCTATCCCAGAGTTTGGAACTCCCTACCCCATCACTTTCCCCATCCATGGAAAATCTATATATTCTATTGTAATCAATTAAGAGTGTCTCTGAGCCTAATAAGCAAGGTGACACTCTGCCAGTGCTGTGTGTAATAAACTCCCATTCTTGCCCTCTACATGGTGGAGATTTATGTCCTTCACAGAGATCTGCTGAATAAAGAGGAGATTCAGCATCCAGCTTGGCTGAATGTGTCTTCTCTCCCCACAGCTTGGTAATCTTCTGAGGAAATGGAGAAGACTGCCTTTGCCTAGCTGTAGATTGCCTGCAAAAGAAACAGGTGTTTTTGGTGACAAGTGTTGAAAGAAGGCACTAGACAAACGTGGAGACAGGAAAAATGTCCCCCAACTCAACTGGCATCTGTGGATGCTGAAGTCACAACACAAAGTGCTAAACAGTATATGAGCGCAGGCTGGTGTCAGATGCGTCTCTACCAAAGCCTTTTCCACCAGCAGGGGCCTCTCAGGGCACAGAACTCCTGGTAGTGTGATAGCTGCAGGCAGTGGAGAACTCTACTTTGGCATCTCTTTGTCAGTGACCATCTACAGAGGCTGTTTAAAGGTCTCTAGATAGTGATCTTTGGGAAGAGCTGACTGAAGTGTCTTCCTAGTAACCAGAAGATCCTGGCTTGGCCTGCCAGTTCTTCCTTGCAAGTCTTGAGGGAAATGGGGAATGTCTGTAGTTTGGAATTTGCAGGTGTTGTCCTAGACCATCAAAGGGAACAGTTGCAAACATTTTCCTGTGGCAGGCGCTATGGCTTAGCTGGCTAAAGCACCGGTCTAGTAAACAGGAGATCCTGGGTTCAACTCCCAGTGGTGGCTTGTTCTATGGGTTTTGTCTCCTCTGCTCACATTTTCCTGTGTTTTTCTAGGAAACAGAAGAGACCTCCCTTGGTATCCAAGTCATTGCTTGCTAAGGAAAAGGCTTCTTTGGAGAGAAACATTGGAAAGAATCAAATCACAAGCCTGGAGTTGATGAAAAGGCTGCTGTGACTGCAATTGCTGCAACACAAAAGCCTGCACCACATGCCCTTGTGATTCGCTGGGGATGTCCACACACAGATGTCATGTTGTCTTCCTTTTGATTGTCACTGATGAAAAATGGAGCAGCTGGGAGAAAAGTCCCAGAGGCACTTGCCAGGTAAAGTGGAGGTTAGAGATGCAGCACCCAGTGGTGCCTTGCCAAATCTGTCCACTCCTTAAACCTTTTGGTCAATCTTTTGAGGAAACAGAGAAGACTGCCTCTGCCTTGCAATGCAAATGCTTGTAAAAGAAACCAGTCATTTTTTCTGACAAGTGTTGGAAGGAGGCACCTAAGAAACGTGGAGACAAGGAAAAGGTCATCGTAACTCAACTTGCATCCATGACTCTGGAGGCCACAACACAGAGCACTGAGCACTGTACGACCACAGCAGGTGACAGAAGGGTCTTTTCCAAAGGCATTTTCCACTAGCAGGATCCTCTCTGTGTGCAGAATTCCTGATAGCTTGAGGGGGGGAGGGATAGCTCAGTGGTTTGAGCATTGGTTTGCTAAACCTAGGGTTGTTAGTTCAATCCTTGAGGGGTCCGTTTAGGGTACTGGGATAAAGATCTGACTGGGGATTGGTCCTGCTTTGAGCAGAGGGTTGGACTAGATGACCTCCCAAGGTCCCTTTCAACCTTGATATTCTATGTCTGCAGGCACTGGCAATCACTTTTTCGGCATCTCTTTCTCTGTCTCAGTGAGCATCCACTGTGGTTGTTGAAAGTCTGTGATGTGATCTATGGGATGGAACCTGAACGGTGGGACCCCTGAGCCCTGTGTCCCACCGCCTGGGCTCCCTCTCACACTGTGATGCTGTGACAAGATATGAATCTCTGGCAGATATTGCACTTACACAGACATCCACAGGTAGGGACACAGCCAACTGTGTTACATGAATGCTTCTCCCAGCCACTCATAACACTAATGATAGAGAGTCGCCCCCCCAGCTCTGCAGCCTTGCGCCCCTGGATCATACCATCTTGCCTTGATCAGAAGCCTGATCAGTGTGAGTTTGTTACTCAGGATCCACCCCTCCCTCACTGTGAATAGTACGTGAACCAGCCTTGTAATGGAGCTGAGATTTCCCAAGAACTTCAAGCAAAATACACCAGTTTAAGTACAGCATAAAACAGATTTATTAACTACAGAAAGATGGAGTTTTAAGGATTATAAGTGGTAGGAATAAAAGATCAACGTAAGTTACCATGGAAATTAAAGATAACTTCACAATCTGAACTTTATACCTTATTACACTAGGCAGTAGTTAGGTTATGCACACAGGAAGGCCTAATGCTCAAGCTGCAGCACATGCTGGGCAAGCTTGAGGCCGGGCTCCCCATGGCATGAGAGAAGAAGATTCGGCCCCTGGAGGGGCAGGCTGGGGCTTCTTGGATCCCATTTGCTCACAGCCAGCACCCTGCCCCCACTCCCAAGTCATTAATGGTGCCCCCAGGTCAGCTAGAATGGAGCAGCGGTTTTCACTGCATTACGTCCACTTATGGCTTACAGGCAGCTCCCAGACCCACCACAGTCCACCATCTCGGCCAGAAAGGAGCCCACTCAGCCTCACCATTGCTGCTTTTCCTTCCTCCCAGAACCCCGCTTCTGCTGGGCTGCAAGGACCCATCCCTGGGAAGCCAAGTGGCAGGCGCAGGGGTCTATCTCCCAGCAGCCAACTCCACCTCCCCAGGCTTTCAGAATGAATGGTGTCAAGTATCAGAGGGGTAGCCGTGTTAGTCTGGATCTGTAAAAGCAGCAAAGAATCCTGTGGCACCTTATAGACTAACAGACGTTTTGGAGCATGAGCTTTCGTGGGTGAATACCCACTTCTTTGGATGCATATAGTGGAAATTTCCAGGGGCAGTTATATATATGCAAGCAAGAAGCAAGCTAGAGATAACGAGGTTAGTTCTATCAGGGAGGATGAAGCCCTGTTCTAGCAGTTGAGGTGTGAAAACCAAGGGAGGAGAAACTGGTTTTGTAGTTGGCAAGCCATTCACAGTCTTTGTTTAATCCTGAGCTGATGGTGTCAAATTTGCAGATGAACTGAAGCTCAGCAGTTTCTCTTTGAAGTCTGGTCCTGAAGTGTTTTTTGCTGCAATGTGGCCACCTTAAGGTCTGCTATTGTGTGGCCAGGGAGGTTGAAGTGTTCCCCTGCAAGTTTTTGTATATTGCCATTCCTAATATCTGATTTGTGTCCATTTATCCTTTTCCGTACAGACTGCCCAGTTTGGCCGATGTACATAGCAGAGGGGCATTGCTGGCATATGATGGCGTATATTACACTGGTGGACGTGCAGGTGAATGAACTAGTGATGGTATGGCTGATCTGGCTAGGTCCTCTGATGATGTTGCTGGTGTAGATATGTGGGCAGATTTGGCATCGAGGTTTGTTGCATTGGTTGGTTCCTGAGTTAGAGTTCCTATGGTGCGGTGTGCAGTTACTGGTGAGAATATGTTTCAGGTTGGCAGGTTGCCTGTGGGCGAGGACTGGCCTGCCACCCAAGGCCTGTGAAAGTGTAGGATCATTGTCCAGGATGGGTTGTAGATCCCTGATGATGCGTTGGAGGGGTTTTAGCTGGGGACTGTATGTGATGGCCAGTGGAGTCCTGTTGGTTTTGTTGGGGACCCCGGTGCCCCAATAATGGCAAGGTTCATTGTCTGACCACGAGAGTGACAGGCAACACCAGCAAAGTCTGAACAAAAGCTCTTTATTGACGAGTGCACATAACAACAAAGAGCAAGCTCGTCTTCCAAAAGGAACCAGTTTGCTTTACAACTAGCATATAATTTTTATAGACAGTTCCGTCGTGTCACAAATTATTCATTTAGCAGTCCAATCCCCTTTTACTAATTACTAAAACCCAAACCTTTATTATGTTTAAAACTAATTGATTAAGATAAATAATACTGCCTAAACAATTACTACAAACAAGAATGATATAATTTATAGGAGTCAGAAAGAAACAGAGAACAGAAACAGGGAGTTTTACCATTGTTCCTAACACAGTACATCTGGTATCATGCCAGGAATGCCATTCCTTTTATCTTATGGATGCCTAACTCTGTGAGAGATAGGCAACTCCCGGGTATTTTTCACTTATGAATTACCCATAAGCCTCTGTTAGCCTGACTTTATTCAGGTTGGCATAACTGGCTTTGTCTGCAATATCTTTATTCAGGCCTAACAGTTTCTTTCTTGAGTTTGTCTTGCAGTAGGAGGCTTCTGGGTACATGTCTGGCTCTGTTGATCTTGAGTTGCAACAGCTATTTTACATCCCATCGTTTTATTTGTAGAGTTGGGATTATGTTTGCTCATTTCTCTTCTGGCTGGAGCATGAGGAGAGAGTGTTTGTGGTCAATGACGTTCCAGTAGATTGTTGTCCATTTCCTGCCTTGATCATTCAGACAGTTCCTTTACCATCATATCCCCAGCACATCGGGGATTGCAATAGCAGGGGGCAGGTTTTCTCTGGGGCACTGAGATTGGTCAGGGGGTTGCTGGCTCCTTTCTTTCCTCCCCCTGGAGTAAACTCAGCTTTTTATTCCATCCTTGATGTTTCAAGGAATAACAAGAGATGACCGAGGAAAGAGGTGGACAGGGCAGGCCTCAGAGGAGGGGCAGAGAGGTGCAAGTGGTGGGCAGAGCTGATCTTAGGGGAGAGGGCAGAGAGGTTTGGGCAGGGTGAGTCTCAGGGGAAGGGCAGACCTTGGGGTAGGGGGTGGAGAGGCACAAGGAGGCCTTTGGGGAGGAGAGGAGCAAGCAAAAGGTGGACCAGCAGGCCTCAGCCAAAGAGGAAGAGCAGGGGTGGGAAGTGGCCAAACTGGAGTGAGGGCAGAGCACAGGTGGGGCCTCAGAGGGAGGAGAATGAGTCAATGAGGTGGAGTGGGCAGGGCCACCCAGAGGATTCAGGGGGCCTGGGGCAAAACAATTTTGGGGGCCCCTTCTATAAAAAAATGTTGCAATACTCTAGAATACAATATTCTCATGGGGGCCCTGCAGGGCCTGGGGCAAATTATCCCACTTGCCCCCCCTCTGGGTGGCCCTGCCCTCAGCCTCTCCTCGTAAGTCCCCTACCCCCTAATCATTTTTGTTGCCCTCCCCTAGACCCTTTCCAATTTGTTTCTGTAGTGGAGGGGCGAAAACTGGACGCAATGCTCCAGATGTGACCTCACCAGTGCCGAATAGAGGGGAATAATCACTTCCCTCGATCTGCTGGCAATGCTCCTACTAATCCAGCCCAGTATGACCAGTTACCCATATCGAATGCAGACTCAGCAATATTTGATCAATTGGTTACTGTCCATTCAGGAGGTTCTTTCCTACCTATTCATAAAGAATGAAGATGCTCTAAGCAGAGGGGAGAGAGCTGTCCTGTCCGTGAAGTTAATCCATCTCCTCGAGAGGTGGTAGCTATGTCACTGGGGGAAGCTATGTGGGTGGGTGTGCAAGCTGTGGTGTCTCCATGTATCTATAAGTTTAGTCAAACCCCATTTTTAAAAGCACTGTGGTCTGGGAAGAGAACAGGAGATCTCTGAGGCAGGGTCTGTCCTTCAAAATCTTTAAGATCACTGACTTATCTTCACAGCAGTTATGGGGGTATAGCTCAGTGGTAGAGTGTTTGACTGCAGATCAAGTGGTCCTTGGTTCAAATCCAAGTGCCCCCTTACAAACTTCTTCCTTCAACCAAAATAATGGCATTTCTGTTATGTTGAGGAGTTCCACTGAGTAGGGATCCCTGAAATGAATGGAAACACTCAATATTTTCCTGTGCAAATGCATAAAAGCCTAGCAAACATGTACCTCCAATGAAATCAGTTCCAATCCTCTAAAGGATTAAAGAATCTCTATTGAGGTTGCAGGACAAAACATCCTGATGTGTAGAAAGAATAGTAAATATGGCAGGTGACCAGCTTTGCTTAACAGTGAAATCCTTGCTGATCTTAAACACAAAAAAGAAAGTTACAAGAAGTGGAAGACTGGACAAATGACCAGGGAGGGGTATAAAAATATTGCTCAGGCATCCAGGAGTGAAATCAGGAAGGCCAAATTACACATGGAGTTGCAGCTAGCAAGAGATGTTAAGAGTAACAAGAAGGGTTTCTTCAGGTATGTTAGTAACATGAAGAAAGTCAAGGAAAGTGTGAGCCCCTTACTGAATGAGGGAGGTAACTTAGTGGACAGAGGATGTGGAAAAAGTTAATGTACTCAATGCTTTTTTTGCCTCTGTCTTCGTGAACAAGGTCAGCTCCCAGACTGCTGCACTGGGCAGCACAGTATGGGGAGAAGGTGACCAGCCCTCTGTGGAGAAAGAAGTGGTTTGGGACTATTTAGAAAAACTGGAGACCAGCACATGTTCATGGGGCTGGATGTGCTGCATCCAAGGGTGCTAAAGGAGTTGGCGGATGTGATTGCAGAGCCATTGGCCATTATCTTTGAAAACTCAAGGCCATCGGGGGAGGTCCCGGATGACTGGAAAAAGGCTACTGTAGTGCCCATCTTAAAAAAGGGAAGGAGGAGGATCCAGGGAACTACAGGCCAGTCAGCCTCACCTCAGTCCCTGGAAAAATCATGGAGCAGGTCCTCAAAGAATCACTTCTGAAGCACTTAGAGGAGAGGAAAGTGATCAGGAACAGTCAGCATGGATTCACCAAGGGCAAACCATACCTAACTAACATAATTGCCTTCTATGAGGAGATAACTGGGTCTGTGGATGAGGGGAAAGCAGTGCATGTGTTATTCCTTGACATTAGCAAAGCTTTTGATATGGTCTCCCACAGTATTCTTGCCAGCAAGTTCGAGAAGTATGGGCTGGATGAATGGACTATAAGGTGGATAGAAAGCTGGCTAGAAAGTCGGACTCAGTGGGTATGATCAATGGATCCATGTCTAGTTGGCAGTCAGTTTCAAGTGGAATGCTCCAAGGGTCGGTCCTGGGGCTGGTTTTGTTCAATATCTTCATTAATGATCTGGAGGATGGTGTGGATTACACCCTCAGTAAGCCTGCAGATGACACTAAACTGGGAGGAGTCGACTAATTTCTGAAAAACTGAGTGTAGCATTGGGAGCAGCGTCTGATGTTTTCCTGTCTAGCCGGCTTGCTTCCTTGAATGAACACTCCTTGAGTGGGGTGATCCACAAGGAATAGCTCAAACCTCCAAAGTGCCGGGCCAGGGGCAGGACATTGGCACAGCAAGGGAGGGGTGTGGTAGTGACATCACAAAGGCCTTTTGCAGCACCTCAGACTATTGGTCCAAGGTGGTGACCTCACAGAGAGATGCTGACATCAGCCAGGCAGGACAGGGGTGAGGGACCAGAGAAACCTCAGAGACCCCTGTGGCTTTGCTTCAGCAAGTCTCCTTCTCCAGGTCTCTCTTTGAGGACTGAGGGAGTATTTAGGTTCACGGACCAGAGCGCCAGGAGGAACCTCTTTTGGGTTTTCTCCTTCCCTTTTAGTGATTTTACTAGAAAACAGCCGTCCCTGTTTAGAAGGTAAGAGCCTCCTGGAGGTCTGAAACCTGTTCAGTCTGATCCATCTGGTGACAGTTGAATTCTAGGCATGGAAAACACGAACTTAAGGAGGCAGAATTTTATTCTGCACCTGGGATTTTGTCCCTTAGAATCACTGGGGACATTAGTGTTTGTCCTTTTTGTTTCACCTCTTCCTCCCTCCCTCCCTCCTTTCTCTTCTTCTCTTGCTTCCTTTGTCTTTTTACCTGTTCTCCTCCCAACACCAGGAAGGGTGTGTGTGTGTACATGTGTGTGTTGCGGGGGAATGCTCTGCAGCTCCCACTGTGGGAGGTCCACCCATAAATGTGGGGCTGAACTAGTGCTCAGGCAGTGATCCCCACCAGTGACCTGGACCATCCTTTTGGGCTGTCTGGTGAGATCCCTCAGCCTCCCGTCCTCAAGTCTCTACCCTGATTGGCTGAGCAGGGGTTATTGACAGGGAGAACACTCAGGTCCTTAGTGTTCTCTTTTAAGACCAAGTAAAGAAGTCAGAACTAGTTCTATGTTTGATGAATTTTGCTGCTTCTCTGCATTAATTGTCTCTGAGCAGTTCATGATTCTCTCTAACATTGCAGTACTCCTCAAATACTTGCTGAATAATTACTGTCACTGTCGTTCGACTGGAGCTCATCTAAGAACACTTTACTTAGGTCATTCAATGTCTGAAATTCAAGATCCAATGGTTAGTTTGAAAATCAGGGCTCTTAGGTCCTATTCCCCACTCTGCCACTGCCTGGCTGTGTGACCTCAGACAAGTCAATGCTCCTTTCTCAGCCTTAGCTTCTCGTGCTTTCAAGTAGAGATAATAATGATCCGCTCCTACCTACCTCACAGTGCGTGGAGGCAGGACTGGCTCTAGGTTTTTTGCCACCCTAAGCAAAACAAATTTTGGCTGCCCCCACCCCAGCCCTGGGCTCCCCGCCACTCTCCTGCTGACCGAGCACTGGGCTTCCCCCCACCTGCAGCCCCCTGCCACCCCAGCCCTGGGCTCTCCCCCCCACACACTCAGTGCCAACAACATAGGTTTTTTCTCCCCAGTCCGCCCAGGCTGAGCTGCTCCCTTTCATACTCCATCTCCAGTTGGAGCATGCCCAGAGAGGGTGAGGGGGTGTGGCCTCTTCAGCCCACAGGGTGCAGTTAACCCTAGCAGTGCCAGTTCAGGGTTGATACACCTCATCACAGACCACATTTCCCAAATTTTGGGATTAGCTAGATCTCTTCAGAGGTAACCTCCTGTAGGGACTGGGTCACAAATACCTTGGGAACCAAATACCTGGGCATTTTGCCTAGTTCCAAGTCACTTGCTGTGGAATTCTATCCCTGGATCATCTGAGACAATATTGACTTAAACAATCGAACTACCCTGTGACCATGTGCACTTACTTCCGTCAGTTGCACCGTTTGGGGTCTGCTGCTGTTCACCTTTTCAGAGTGGAAATTTAAAAACAGACTGTTTCTCTGATAATATGTCCACCAGCTATGAGTATTCTCTCCTGTTGACTGAACTGTATTTGAATTTTCTCCATGTCATCATGCAGGGATAGGGGAAAAAACAAACCTAAAAGTAAAAAATGATGGTCATCTGCCTGAAATTTCCCAATAAATCTGAGCTACAATCTGTCAAACAACTCTAACATGCAGTTATATGACCAAGAAGCCTTCATGAAAGATAGAAAACCCATATCACAAAGAGGTAGAAGACACTTTCATTTTAATTTAAAGTGAAATTCCAGACTAGGTTACATCTGATGTCTCAGAATCAGGATGAGAAAGTCTCCCCTGATCCACTGAAACCTGCTTCACCCAGCGCTGTCTCATTAGTTTTATTTACAGAAGTTTTAGCACCTACAGAACGGGGGGAAAAAACAGCTGACTCTCCCAAAAGTGGCTTTGCCAATACAGGGAAAAGGGGATTTGAACAGTGCTTGGGATCCATTTGAAATCCCCTTCCAGGTCTGTGACACTTTCAGCTCCTGCCAGAGTGACTCTGATTTAGGATCAAAGACATCCAAGCAGCATTCCCAAGCATGGACAGCTAAGAACATGACCTCATCGGACACGTTGGAAAGTGAAGGAATATGAAGGGGTGAACTCTGCATGGCTCAGGCACAAGGTAACAGTTCTGGGGTGATGGGGAAGGACGGAATCTCTGAGTCACCCCATCTCCTTCCAGTGTCACAGAGCCTGAAATGACCCTTATTTCCCTGACACTGCTCCAGCTCTTCATCATATTTAAATATATTTTACATGAGAAAAAAAGTCAACAAAATAACTGTTGTTCTGCACAATCCAGGGTAATGTGAGAACAACTGGGAATGAGACGATCTGTCCTCAGAGAGGAACTTGATGTCTGGAACAATAACTTTGCACTGGGAGGAGGAGTATAAATGTGAATCTCCAGGTTTGTTTAGACAAGGAAATGTGATGGTGGTTAGGTCAAATCAGGAGGAAATGTGCTAGATAACCCCACCCACTATCCATGGCCCATGTCTTTACTGCAAGAATAGCTGTCTTTTTACATCAGGAAAGTGAACTCAAGCTAGCTAACTCCATGGCAACCACAGTGATGAGACCCAGGTAGATTTTATCTCAACGTAGCTGGTTGAAGACACTCCCCATCTCCCCCATCTGGGGTGATGACATTCCTGATAGAAAGGACACCCACTCCCATGACTCACAGGACAATGGAGTTGATAGAAAGGACCACAGGATCCACCCCAAAGACGGGCGAGCTTCAAAAGTGCGCAACTCATGTGTGGGAGCTGAGGGACTACAGTGGGCAAAAGATGCAAACAGCCTTAACAATCACTATCTGGGAACTGTCAAAAGAATTAAAGAAAAAAATCTTCTGACAGCTCTAGAGAAGGTTTTTATGAAGTTTATCTCCTTTACGGTTTCTCTGATGTTCAGAAAGGCCTGAACTATGAGTGAAGCTTTTCCCACACTCGCAGCATTCATAGGGTTTCTGCCCGGTGTGGATTCTGTAATGTGTAATAAGGGTTGAGCTCCGAGAGAAGCTTTTCCCGCACTCACTGCATTCATAGGGTCTCTCTCCCGTGTGGACTCTCTGGTGAGAGATAAGGGAGGAGAAGTGAGTGAAACGTTTCCCGCACTCACTGCATTCATAGGGTCTCTCTCCTGTGTGGATCCTCTGATGCATAGTAAGGTTTGAGCTCCGAGAGAAGCTTTTCCCACACTCACAACATTCATAGGGTCGCTCTCCTGCGTGCGTTGTCTGATGAGAGATAAGGGAGGAGAAGTGAGTGAAACGTTTCCCGCACTCACTGCATTCATAGGGTCTCTCTCCTGTGTGGATCCTCTGATGCATAGTAAGGTTTGAGCTCCGAAAGAAGCTTTTCCCACACTCTCAGCATTCGTAGGGTCGCTCTCGCGTGTGCATTGTCTGATGAGAGATAAGGGCTGATCTCTGAGTGAAGCTTAGCCCACACTTGCAGCATTTGTAGGGTCACTCTCCCGTGTGGATTCTCTGATGAGAGATAAGGGTCTATCTCTGAGTGAAACTTTTCCTGCACTCACTGCATTCATAGGGTCTCTCTCCTCTGTGTATTCGCTGATGCCTACTAAGGGCAGAGGTACGATTGAAGCTTTTCCCACACTCACAGCATTCGTAGTGTCTCTCTTTTGTGTGGATTATCTCATGTCGAATAAGGCCTGAATGGTAATTGAAGTTTTTCCCACACTCACTACACGTATTCTCTCGCTTCTTAGTGAGGATTTTTCCTGGGACGTAGTTTCATTGAGGTCCCTGTGAGTTCCCTGACAATTAATGGGTTCATCCACTTTCTCCTCTGAGTGGTTTCCCTGCTCTCTCTCTTGTCTATGGTAACTTTCATGAGCTTTTCCCTGATCACAGGGGCTGGTCATGCTCCCTTTGGATCTTCGCAGTAATTCCCCATGCGCTTCGGCGAACTCAGCATCTTCCTGGTGAGGATTCTGCTCCTCGCTCTCCCTCACCACCCCATCACCTGCTAGAAGGGAGGAGAAAGCTCAGAATTGGGGATGGAAAGGCAGAGAGCAAACCCAAGCAAGTGCTGGAGAGATAGACAATAAAAATCAGGGACTGAATTCCCCCAAACTCATCCCCATAGGGGAGAGTGGAGGGGATCAATTCTGCTCCACACGCAGGACAGGCCTTTAGAGTGGGCCGTACGGGTGCCTCACCCAAGGGGATGCCGGGCGCAGGGTTTGGTTTCCCATCTGACCTGCTGCCGAGAGGCTCGCTGGGCTGATGAAAATGGCACAGGGAGGCAGATAAGCAGCTGCGTGGGGGAGTGGGAGAGATCTGAGCTGCAGGGGGCTGTTGGACGACCAGCCGTCAGAGCCAGGTGACTGCTCCAGAGCAGAGGGGCCTCTCCACGCACACAGTCCTTCACACACATCCATCAACATACACACACTCCTCATATCCTCTCCTACACACACACACGAACACACACAGAGTCCCCCCAACACACACACCAGGGCTCCCTGTATGCAGGTCACTTCCCCACCTGGGCTATGCTGAGACATCATGAGCACCTGCTTTCGTGCCCTCCCCTTACACAGCCTGCAGGGAAAGTGACCTGGGTGCAGGCAGCCCTGACTTCGCTCCTTGCTCCCCTCTCCCAGCCCCCCAGGGCTGTGTGGGGCAGGGGAGCAGCAGTCCAGTGGGGGAGTGAGCAGCAATGCCAGCTGCTTTGTGCATCTAGGTCAGGTTACCCACTTGGGTGCAGGAGGATGCAAGCGTTAGGGGCAAAGGGGGGCACAGTGCAGGGGCTGGGGGCTCAGGGAGGGGCAGGTGTTGAGGTGCAGGGGGCAGGGTTTGGGGTGAAGGGGGTATGCACCATGCAGGGGATCAGGGTGCAGGAAGGAGGTACAGGGGGTATGAGAGAAGGGGGCACAGTCCTGGGATTAGGGGCACATGAGGGAGGGGAAGGGGTTGGGGTGAAGGGGGCACAGGAGGGGGCAGGTGTTGGGAGGGGCTGGAGGGGGCAGAAGTTAGGAGTGAAGGGGGAGCAGCTATTTGGAGCAAAGGGGGCACAGTGCAGGGGGTGGGGGGAAGGGAGGGTGGGGAGCCCAGCGAGCCCATGGGGGACAGAGGGAATGGGGGAGTGCCATGCCTATGGGAGCCAGGGGCACCAAAATGGAAGTTTGCCCCGGGTGCCATTTCCCTAAGGCCAGCCCTGCCCACACCCCATCCAAACACTCAGTCGGAAGGGAGGCAGCTCCAGCCAAGGTGTCAGTCACCATCTGTAGGAAGCCAGGAGTGAGATCTGCTGGGGACTGTCCTGAGCTCAGAGTCTGTGTGGGGAATCCCAGCTAGTTCTCTCAGGCACTTACAGTTTCTGGGTTGGTTTAATGTTTCCTCACCTGTCCAAGGACTTCTCAGGATCTTTCTTTCCTCTGAATCCTGGAGATCCAGGACCCATGGCTCTTCCCCTCCTTCCAGCTGGGAGATCACAGAAGGTTTGGAAACTGGAAACCCTGCTCAAGGGAAAGAAAACAAGGGAGGCAGGAGGGTACTTTGCCCATCTCTGGTATAGATAGTGACTAAACTTAAACCTCTGCGAACCAGGAAATGAGAAGTTTATGTAAACGCCCCACCACCAATGCAACCTTAACTTTGCCCCCAACCCTCAACCCGGCAGCTGGAAAGAACCACTGAGGATGGTTCTGTGTGGGCCGTGAAAAGATTAACAAACTGCCACAGGGACTCAGGTATTCAGCTCAATGCAGCAGTAACGGGATGAATTCTAAGGTCTGTGTTATAAAGGACGTCAGAGCAGGTGACCTAATAGTCACATCTGGCCTTCAAAGCTGCGAACCTATAATCGATCCGAGGAAAGACTAAGAGAACGTGCCATTGTCTGTGCTGTGATCACAGATGTGAATCCCAGCATCTACCCACATGCCTCCAGCTGCGTGCACTGGGCCAGCTGTAGATGTGACTGGCTGATGGAGAGATTGGTTGGAGCAGCTGGACAGAGCTGTGCCTGTGCTACGCAGAGAGGTGCATGTGAAACTTGGGGGCCAATTCTGCCTCATTTCTGTGCTGAGTGTTGTAGACTGTGTCAGCAAAGGTGTCCAATGATGTGTTCTTGCCATGGGGAATGTCAGCAACCTGGTGGCGTATGTTGGAGTGAGGGGTAAGTGAAGGCAGTGACTTACAAGGAAAACTCAGGTTGAGGGCAAAGGGGCGGTAACACTTTGCAAGTCTCAGCTGGTCTGTGTGCAGGAGGTTCAGTACTGGAGAGCAGCCCAGGGGGAGGAAGTTCTGTTTGCTGTGATGGAGATGAACCCGATTATCTTAGCAAAGAGAAGTGGTGAGACTTTCTGCTGGACTGCTCTGTTCCCAGAGCGCTCTGTAACAGGGGAGGGCAGAGGGCTAGTGTGTGTGTCACTGGCATGTCAGGGCACTGCTGAAACCAGGCAGAGCAGAGGTGGCATTGTGTGAGTGGCGTGAACCTTAACTTTTCATTTCCCCTTCTAAGAACCGAGGGGACAGGAATCCTTACCCAGCAAGGTCACATTCTCATAGTTCTCCTGCATGACGTCTCTGTAAAAGGCTCTCCGAGTGGGGTCCAGCAGAGCCCCCTCTTCCCTGGTGAAATACACAGTCACCTCCTCGAAGGTCACCAGCCCCTGAAAGAGCAAGAGTCCAACACTCAGTACCTGCTGCCCCACTCACAACCCCACTATTCATGGGGGAAAGCAGCCAATCAAATGGAAGCGCTGAGAGAGAAACAGTCGGCAGAGTCCTATCCCCACACTGCTGAGAGCAGCCAGGAGCACCACGGTGAGAGAAGAAAGAGAGACCCCTTGTCTCTGCCTGCAGATCCATCACACACCTACTAGCCAGGGGCTGATACAACCCCATGGTAGGAACCCAACACCCTCCCCACTGCCAACAGCTGGATGTGAGGGGCCGGGACATCTTCCCTACACCTCCCTGGTGGGTGCCCCCTTTCCATGTCACACCAGCCCCTGGCTAGCAGGGTGAGGGTTCAGCACTGGAAGTCTGGTCAGTTTTCCCAGCCCTGCCCAGGAGGTTGGTTTCTCTATTTCCTGTTTCACAAATTAGGGAATTTTCTCCCCTAACATCCAAGTGTTTGTTCCTAGAATCTAGGCCCACGTTAAACAAGTCCCAGCAGGTTTCTCACACTCTGTCCCCCTCCCTTTCCTCACCCAGTGTATTCCCTGCCCCCTCCAGCCCTAACTCCCCACAAGTTGCCACCTCTTCAGTATTTCCTGCCCCTCCCCCTCCAGCAGGAACCCACTAGCAACCCCTCAATAAACCCTACCTGAGCTGGCGCCACTGCAGCCAGAGAGCCACCCCGACGGCCGGGCCGGGCCGGGAGGTGTTAATGCCGTCCTGTGCCCTGCAACCCCACCCACTCCCAGCTGCTCCAGCCCCTCCCTGTGCCCTGCAACCACCCGCCCCCACAGCTGCTCCAGCCCCTCCCTGTGCCTTGCATCCCCCTCTTCCCCCGGGCTGTAGCGCTCGCCGGGGCTGCCTGCAGCGGCTGGGATCCAGCTGACACCCTCTGCTGCTACACCAGCCCCTGCCCCTCTCCTGCCCCCTCCTGCGGGGCAGCGCCGTGGGGGCGGGGGCAGCGCGGGGGGCGGACACGCTCCTGCCGCGGAGGGGTCAGGGCTGGGGGGGGGGGTGGTTATTGCGCGGGGGTCACAAGCCCCCCCAGCTCTGCCACTCCCCGGGAAAGGCGGGGGGGGGGGTTCTAAGAGGCACCGGCTGGCAGAGGGAGATGGGGCGGGAGCAGGGTCAGGGACCTCCCTTACCTGGTCTAGAAAAAGCGGAAGCGCCCCCGGGGCAGGCTGGGAGATGTAGTTCCTGACTCTCCCTGTACCGGAAGTGACGTCGATTGGGCGCGAACAAGCCGAGTTGCAAACGCGCGCGGGCTGCTGCGGCTCTGCCTGGCTCGCGCGGGGCCGTTGGAGCCTCTCCCGGGGCCGGAGAAGGGTTTGTGCCGTGGGGGCTCTGAGCATGCGCAGATCGGGGAGGCTGCGGGGTGAGACCGGGCTGGGGGGCTGGGAAAGGGAAATGTCTGTGCAGCCTCCCACTGCCAGCCCCTCCCCACAGCCAGCGACCTTCTGACTCCAGCCCCGCTCCTTTCCCCTGTGAAAAGACATCACCCAGGGCTCCCTCCTGGCCCTCTGAGTGTGAGGCAAGAAGAATCCGTCCCATCCTGTTGTTGATTCAATATCCCTGTATAATCCTCTCCAATTTCCTGTCTTTTCTCTTGAACTGTTGAATGGTGACATAAAATCTCCCCACATGTTGATGCTTGTCCCTTATATTGGCAAATATTTAGTTTGTGCCCCATTTTTTCCTCAGTTCTGAAATACTGATATTGAATTCTCGAAAATCTTCCTGCTTTTCTCTCCAGGTGTGTGACTGAGATCCGGGGTCCTATCATACTGAGCGTGGCCCTGTTCTGCCAGGCGCTGTGCAGACCCCAGCTGAGATCTGGACCCTGTTCTGCCAGGCACTGAAGAGACCCCAGGTGAGATCAGACCCCACTGTTGTGCCAGGTAAAACTGAGACCTGCACCGAGATCACAGCCCCCCTTGTGCCAGGCAGCGCATGACTGTGACCCAAACCGCTGCCTCCATTGTTCTGGGCACTTCGGAGACCTCGACTGAGATCTGTGTCACCATTGGGCCTGGCATTGCACTGACCCTAACAAAGATCACACCCCACCACTGTACTGTGCACTGCACAGACCCTGACAGAGATCCTGCCCCCACATTTTGCCAGTTGCTGCAGGAGCCCTAAACAAAATCAGGGTTCCTTTAATGCTGGGAGTTGCAGAGTCCCCAACTGAGATCAGGCTTCCTTTTGTGCAGGGCTCTGCATAGACACTGACCATGATCAGGGTCCCCATTGTGACAGCTGCAGAAAAGACACCAAAGATATCGCTACCCTGCTTTCAAAAATCCCCAGCTCGCCCCATCCCCTCCCGCTCCCCCCCCAGCCCTAAACCCCCAGCGCACCCCAAACTCCCAGCTCTTCCCAGCCCTGACCCCCCCGGCCTCTAAATCCCCTGGGCACCGCTCGCCAGGGCACAGCTGGGGGGAGCTGGGAGTTTGGGGTGCGCTGGACGGGTCAGGGCTGGGGGGGAGCTGGGAGTTTGGGGTGCGCTGGGCGGGTCAGGGCTGGGGGGAGCTGGGAGTTTGGGGTGCGCTGGGGGGGATCAGGGCTGGGGGGAGCTGGGATTTTGGGGTGCGCTGTGGGGGTCAGGGCTGGGGGGAGCTGGGAGTTTGGGGTGCGCTGGGGGGGTCAGGGATGGGGGGAGCTTGGAGTGCGCTGGAGGGGGGTCAGGGCTGGGGATTGGTGGCTGTTTAGAGGTCACAAGCCCTCCCAGCGCTGCCGCTGTATTAAACCGCTCCCCGGGAAAAGGCGGGGGGGGGCGGTTTCTCAGCAGGGGAAAAGGAGAAGGGGTGGGGAGACGGTCTGCCTAGCCCCGGTGCAGGCTGGGAGATGTAGTTCCCGACTCTCCCTGCACAGGAAGTGACGTTGGGGAGGGCTGTGGATCTGGCTCGCGCGGGGCCGTTGGAGCTTCTCCCGGGGCCGGAGAAGGGTTTGTGCCGTGGGGGCTCTGGGCATGCGCAGATCGCGGCGGGAGAGCCCTTCATTAACCCCCCCGCGCCCGGCTCGGGCCCTGCCCTGCTGGACCGCCCTGGGGCCGCCCTTGGCTCTGCCCGCCCCGCTGCGGAGCTGCAGCTCCAGGTCCCGGAGCGAGCCCCGGGGGGAAGCCGGGCCGGGTGGTGACTCTGCCCCAGTGTCCGGGGGGGGGACCCGGCATCTCGCAGCGCTGGGATCTGCTCGGGGGGGGGTAGCGCCCGCTGGGGGCTCGGAGCTGCTGTCCCCGCAGGAGCCCAGCACCCCCCGGGCCCGGCCAGGATCTGCCCTGGGGCCCCGCGGGACCTGGCGGGGGGAGGGGCCTGGCCCCACTCGGGTCCCTGCGTGGGGCTGGGGGGTGAGACCGGGCTGTGACCCAAACAGCTGCCTCCATTGTTCTGGGCACTTCAGAGACCTCGACTGAGACGTTTGTCCCCGTTGGGCTTGGCATGGTACTGACCCTAACGAACATCACACCCCAACACTGTACTGTGCACTGCACAGACCCTGACAGAGATCCTGCCCCCACATTTAGCCAGTTGCTGCAGGGGCCCTAAACAAAATCAGGGATCCTGTAATGTTAGGAGTTGCAGAGTCCCCAACTGAGATCAGGCTTCCTGTTGTGCAGGGCTCTGCACAGACGCTGACCAAGATCAGGGTCCCCATTGTGATAGGTGCGGAAAAGACACCAAGAGTATCTCTACCCTGCTGTTAAACCCCCCCAGCTGGCCCATGCCAGCTGACTCAGGCTCACAGGGCTCAGGCAAAGGGGCTGTTTAATTGCAGTGTAGATGTCTGGGCTCAGGCTGGAGCCAGGCTGTAGGACCCTGCGAGGTGGGAAGGTGCCAGACCTTGGGCTGCAGCCCCAGCCAGAACATTGACACCGCAATTAAACAGCCCTGCAGACTGAGCCGTGTGAGCCCAAGTCAGCGGGCACAGGCCAGCCGCCGGTGTCTGACTGCAGTGTAGACATGCCCACAGGGACAGAGAGGCCTTGTCAAAAAAGGCACAAAGACTAAATAGGGCAATGGTGGGAGGCGACTCTCCATTTTACAGATGGGGAAACTGAAGCTTAGAGAGCTGAAGTGATTTGCTCAAGTTTGCATGGAGAATTTGTGGCAAAACTGGGAACTGAACCCAGATTGTTTCAGTTCTTGCCTCTTCCCTTATCCACAAGCCCAGCATGTGTGTTCAGCATTGCTCTGGCCTGTATCTGCCTTGCATTGGCTTCCAAGGGAGACTGTGGAATTCCCTTCACTGGAGGTTTTTAAGACCAGGTTAGAGATTCACCAGTCTGGGAATGTCTAGGGATACTTGGTTCTGCCTCAGCACAGGAGGCTGGAGTAGACGCCCTCTCAAGATCCCTTCCAGGCCTGCATTGAAATAATTCTCTTTTGTGCTGTGTCCTGTTCTATGCTGAGCTGTTTTGCATGTTGCATTTTCTAACTGTGATTGCACCATGTTGTGTTGCATAGTTTTATGGTGCATTGTTTTGCCTCAGATGATCATATTGGTCCCTTTTGACCCTAAAGTCTATGAGTCTATGAGCTTGTTTAGTGTCTATGTTGTGTTGGTTTGAGTTGAGCTATTTTGCATTGTGTACTTTTGTCCTAAGATGTGTTAGTTTGCATTGTGTTGCTTTCTTCTCCTTAGTATTGTGTCATTTTATGCTATGCAATGTAGTTTTTTGTTTTGTTGTTGTTTTTTGAATGGCTTGACATCATCATGTTGTGCGGTTTTTCTCTGTATGTTGTTTTATACATATATATCGCATAGCATCCTTGAAATGTAGGGCTAGATAGGACCTCAAGATGTCATCAAGTCCAGCTGTCTCTGCTGAGGCAGGGCCAATTATATGTTGATTATCTCTGACAGAGGTTTGTCTTACCTACTCTTAAAGACTTGCAGGAAAAGAGACTCCACAGCCCCCCTTGTAAGACTATTCCAGAGCTGAAGTACCTCAGCTCTGGTGACAAGCACACAGATTTTAGTGGTGAGCAGCTGTGGAGAGAGAGGAGACCCCAGTGAGTGGGCAGCTGGGTAAAGAGACTAAAGCTGAGAGGAGAAACATTGATGTGTGCAAGGTCTGTGACAGAGCTAAAACTAGATCCCAGTTCTAGTGCCACCGTCCTGTTGTTCTGGGCACTGAAGGTCTCTGCCATACTGGCGTTTTAGGCACTGGTGCAAACCCTTAGTACAGACAGACTTTACACTAGTGCACTCTGGCACTGGTGCATCATGTCCCTATTTGAAGGTTTGAAGTGGTGGGGTGGGAGGGGCAGTGACCTCACAGAGGCCTGGGGCTGGCTGACCAGTGCAGCTGGTAAGGGAGGGGCAGCAGTGAGTGCTGGAGGTATGAGCGAGGAGCACAACCCCACAGGACTGGACACTGACTTCTCCTGACTCGTGACACACACACCCAGCTGTGTGCAGGGACTGCAGCTGAGCTGTCCTGTCAAGACAGCCTGTGCATCCGTGGACAAACCATCTCTTCCTGCAGCCTAATACAATGAGGTGTGGGGACCTTTCCAAGCTGCGGGTTATGTGGCTCTGGCGTTAACGGGGTATGTTCCTGGCTCTGTCCCTGACCTGCTTGGTGACCTTGGGGAAGTCACAGCCCCTCTCTGTTTTCCTCCTACCCATTGTCTCTTTGGATTGTGATCTCTTTGGGGCATGGACTGTCCCTCTCTGTCTGTGCAGTGCCGAGCAGAATGGGGGTGCCGATCTCAGTCAGGTTCTCTGCCATGTGCTGCACGGTGGGGCCCTGATCTCCATCAGTGTCTGTGCAACAGAAAGCACAGCTTATAGACTCAGAGACATTAAGGGCAGAAGGTAGAGGTGTATTTCAGATGATGTCTCATCAGTGCCTTTTCTAACAGTACTAACCCTTTTATGTGTCTGCTGGAAATACCTCACGTGATGTATCCTAGGACTGCATTAACCTATTTCATGACTGCATCACATTGGCAGCTCATAATTATCCTTTGATCAACCAGTCTCCTCTGTCACTTCCAATTGATAAATCCCCAGCATATTGCAAAATTATACACTTGGGGACTTACAACTAGAATTTGTGCACTATTCATTTTCATCCCATTTCTGTTACTCCAGCTTTCAAGGACATGCAGATTTTCTTGTATGATTTTCCTGTCTTCCTCCATATTGGCAATCCCTCCCGGCTTTGTGTCCCATTCCCACTTCTTGTGCCAAGATCACTAATAAAAGTGTTGAGTAAGATTGGTCCCAAGGCTGATCTGAGGAACTCCACTAGTAACTCCCTCCAGCCTGACAACTCACCATTCAATATGATCCCCTTGTAGACTCTCCTTGAACCAATTCTTTACTGACCTTTCGGTTCTCATATTAATCCCCATCTCCAATTTAACAAATAGTTTCCCATGTGGAACTGTATCAAAAACCTCACTCACGTCCAGTTCAGGTTTCTGTGGTACAGTCTACCTTTTGTAACACCATGTTTTATTGATTTATAGTGCTGAAGGCTGGGAGGAAGTGTTAGCAATAGGCTGAGAATGGCCATGTGGAGGTAGGGGATGGGATGGCAGACAGTGGGGTGGGGGGGGGGGATGCGGCATTGAGGTGTATCTGGGAATGTGTTTTGTAGGAGTCTATGTCTCTGCTCCCTGTGGCTGTGGTGCATTCCGTATCAAAGCAGCATGTCAGCAGAGCAGACGCACACACTGTAGCTCTGTCTGTAACACGCAGCGTTCACTGCCAGATGGGCTGGGCAATTTTTTAGAGACCCAGCTTCATATTCCTGGCTGGGGTGGGTTCAGTTGGGCGGGGGTCTGGGGCTCTGATAGTTTGCGATGTTCCTTTTTGCATGGTCAGTTCTTTCCATTTATTGTTTTACCTCCACCTATGCCCGAGGCCGCTCTCTTCTTGACTTGCTTCGGTTATTTCACTTCCAGTTTTTAAATGGGCTCTAAGAATTACAAAGCTGAATGAACGATAAACAAGCAGAAGCATTTGAATGTTGGCCCATAGCTGGTAGAACTATACCTAGTGATGGTCGGCTTTAATTTCCTGGTTACCTCTAGCATTTTCTGGTGGAGTGGATAAAGCAGTGTCAAAGAGCCTAATGCGCCTTTTTAGGGCAAAAGGTGTTAGCTCTCTAAGGAACATGTCACCAGCCAGGGCTTGTAGTCTTTCAGGAGAGGTGCACTGGGTTGTATTTAGGAATCTCAAAATGAAAGTTGAAGACGGCTGGTTCACAATATCCAATGAAATCTTGCAAACAATTATACAAATGGACCCTACTGCTGTTAAAACAACATGGTATTAATACTGATTCAAAACTGACATTAAAATTGCGAGGTAAACACATGAGAAATGAACTGACACCTACTTACCATTTCTTATTGCCTAAAATTTTGACACCCGCTCTCACCATCTTTTTTTAAAAGCGCTGCCCAGCACACAGTCATGTTAATGAATGAGAGCACACCCTTTATTGACTGCTTTGTGTTGCATGATCATCTGATTAAGCACCTAATTACAACTGTACCGCTGTAAGTGGAAATGCATCAACCCAGCTTAGCTCCAAGTTGTTAAGATGGGAATGAAAAATTTCTAAATTAAATACATGGCAGAATGGTTAATGGGGAAAATACACTGAAATGCCTCTACCCAGTCCTGTTGACTTCTCCTAAACCCTCCATGAGTTCTGGCCTCTTGGTCAACTTGGCTCCCAGTCTCGCAACGGCTGTGCCCTCTCCCAGCCTAACCCATTTTTACTGCAATTGTTCACCCTCCTCATCCAGGCAGGGGGTTGGCGCTGCAGCCCTTAAGGTACCTGCGTTAATCACAGTCTCTCGAACCAGGGCTATTTAGATTTCAGGGAATGATTTATCTGAGTTACTGACTCTGGGAGGTGGCAGAGAGGAGAGGCTGAGAGGGCATTTGCTCTTAGGGCCATGTTCAACCCTGGTAGGCTCCTGTTACCTCGTTCTCCACCCTCCCCCATGTGTGTCTGCTCATGTGTCAGTGTGTCACCTTCTGATCATAATGCCACTGGCTTCAGCAGAGCTCCCAGACAGGAACTACATCACAAGAGGGTTACGGTACTGAGAGTAAAATACATCTCAAGGAGAGAGTAATTATCCTGAAATGAAACATTCCAGTCTAGGAAGTGAAAGAATTCAAGTACTTCATTACTTAAAATTATGCTTGAAATGATTAGATTTTTATGAATAAATTGCAATAAATGTTGATTTCACTGTACACAGACAAATGAAAAATAATTTGTATAGGTAATATACAGAAATGCTTCTGGAGAGAGTGGAGTTTGATTTAAGGATATTTACACGGTATATTTTGGGTGTGACATTGACAATTTCTCTTTGAACGGTTATATGATTTGGCTTTTGGAATCTCAGCAGTTACTCTTATTAAATAATTGTTGTCTGATGACCTCCCCTAACTTCCCACAGCTCTGAACATTGAAATTGTAAACACTGAAAAAAGGGCTTAAAAATAAATATCGCTATCTATTGAAATTAAAAGAAAGAAAGAGACAAAATGAATTTTGACAAACCCACTTAACAGCAATTGCAATATGTTAGGGGATGGAAATTCACAACTAGGGCACCAACCTTAATTCTGCCCTGTAGTGACACCAGGCAATTGCCGTAGGGCTACAATTTAGGCATTTTAGTGTATATATTCCCAGATTACAAATTGGTATAATCTAAAGACACATGAGATCTTTTCCTCAGGATATCACCGTAACTGGTTTGTTTCTCTTGTTGGTAATTCCCAGAAATGAACAGATTATTAACGTTTTGTCAGTTATGAAGTGGCCATTTCAGATTTCTGGGGAGTGTCTGTTGTTTGGCACTAGGGGCCAGGTCCTTGGAGAGATGGAACCTTGGTTTCATTTTAACTTCTCCATGCTCAGCAGCTTCTGGAATTTGGTTCAAAGTATTTACATGTTTCCCTGCCCTGTTGTTAAAAGTGCTGCTTTAGAAAGTGGGGAAGGGCAGGAACTGTCTGCAGGATCAATAGCTGAGTCCCTTAGGCCTTGGCTACACTCACACTTTACAGCGCTGCAACTGGGGTGTGAAAAAACACCCCCCTGAGCGCTGCAAGATACAGCGCTGTAAAGCATCAGTGTAATCAGGGCAGCAGCGCTGGGAGTGCGGCTCCCAGCGCTGCACGCTACACCCGTAAAGGAAGTGGTGTACATGCAGCGCTGGGAGAGCTCTCTTCCAGCGCTGCCGCTCTGACTACACTCACACTTCAAAGCGCTGCCACGGCAGCGCTCCCGCAGCGGTGCCGGGGCAGCGCTTTGAAATTCCAAATGTAGCCATACCCTTAGATAGTTATAGCTCATCGGAAGGAAGATGGGGATTAGTGGGTGTCTGGGGATTTGATAAAAAACATACAAATATCATTGTTCTTAGTGAATTTTCATCTTCTAATTCCCATAACCCACTAATTATCCCTGGCTGCCCTCGGTCTTCTGGGGAGGGAGAACTAGTAAACTCCTGTGGCCAGTGTGGAACCTAAGGCACAAGGATCTTTCCGTGGCTGACTCAAAGTCACCCAGATTGAAATTCACTTCACTGGATGAATCCCTAGTTGCTGAGCTCCGCAGATGGGTGGAGAGGTGAATTCCATCCCCCATTCTTGAGCATAGACCCCCCTCCAATTCTCACCCTGATCTCAGACACTACCCCAGCCTTCCTCCTGCAGTGATGGACGCACTTGATGCTGCCAGAGCCATCTGCCACGGGATCTAGAGGGGGCAGAGGCTGAGCTCCAGAACTGCTCCCCCTGCCCACAGCCCCCAAGCTGTGCTGGAGTTGTCCTGACTTTCCAATCTGCAGATGGGTCCAGCTGTACCCAGCCCGTGCACCCTCCACACACAAACTTTGTCATAACAAACATGCCAGGATTGGGAAAGACCATCTGGGGCTTGCTGCAGTCTCCCTTTGCTGCTATGAGGGGAATGGGGTGGTCCCTCATATAGGATACAAAGATACCCAGTGGCAGAAGGGAAATGTAGTTTCTTCCAGGGGTTTGAAATGTTTGGTTTAGAGTCCTGAGCACTGTCTTCCTGTTTGTCTCCTTCTGCCACTTTCAGATCTCTTGGAGAGACAAGGTGGGTGAGGTAATTTTTTTAGAACCAATTAAAAATAGCTTTATGGTATACTGGGACCAACATGGGTACAACAACTTTCCCCTTTGTACCCCTTCCCCATCTCATCTCCCCCTCAGCGGAGACTGTCCCATGTGCTAGGAAAATAAGGATTCAGTCCTGTCACTGGATTGGGTCTTGCCAGCACTAACGGGAGTGAAAGCCTGTGTGCATTAATTACAGCAGCAGCTCTGGGACTCGACCCATAGGGAGAAGAGATGGGAGTGAGCAGGTTATGTTTGTGCCAGGTGCGAGTTACTCATGTGGGAATTCTGCACCACTGGGTATGCACAGAATTCACGTCCAGCATAGAATTTCTTTTTTTTTTGGCGTGAAGAAGATACATTCTGCCTGAGAAGTGCTACAGTTCTGCCTTTCACCCACCAGAGGCCCCTGTGGCACCAGAACAGGCAGCATTCAGCTGGGTTCATCTTGGTGGTGATTTGTTGCCCCGAGCTCTACCCCAAATGAGAAGAGAGTTAGTGGGTGGAACTTGGGAGAGTCCTGAGACGGCTGCCTCTGGGGGTGGGGACAGGGTGGTCATTCTCTACTCGCAAGAGGATGTGAAAAGGGCACAGGAGGAGCAAGTGTCCCCTATGGAGACTGCCCAGCCCCAGGTTATCCAGTCCCAGACGCTTCTTCCCCCACCATACCCCAAACCTCTTCACCCCTCCAACCATCAATTGCCAGTCTTCCCTCGCTGCTAGCCCTTCCTGACTGGCAGAGACCCTCTAAGCCAGTAGTGTGTCAGGGCTCAACCTTCTGGCTGAGTCCTCTGACCACTTTCTTCCTCTCTCGGGGTGCCATGCCACAGGGACCACACAAATCTACATTGCTTAGGCTTTGGCTTCAGCCCCAGGTAGGGGCTCAGGGCCCTGGACTTCAGCCCCATGCACTGGGACTTAAGTTTTCTGCCCTGGGCCTCAGTGAGTCTAATACTGGCCTTGCTTGGCACCCGCCCTGAAACCTGCTAGTGGCCCCTAGCGGGTCCAGGTCCCCTAGTTGAGAACCACTGCCTTAGCCTACAAATCTCAGCAATGTTCAGGTTACTGCCAGTCATAGAATCATAGAATATCAGGGCTGGAAGGAACCTCAGGAGGTCATCTAGTCCAACCCCCTGCTCAAAGCAGGACCAGTCCTCAACTAAATCATCCCAGCCAGGGCTTTGTCATGCCTGACCTTGTCCCAAAGGACCAGTCACTTACTGAGGTCAGTTGAATCTTAGATCTCACAGCAAAGACAATACTTGTAGCCAGTCCTGTAATAACCTGTATTAAGACTTATTTAAAAGGAAACAAGAGTTGTTTACAAAGTTAAAGCAGGTAATCCTATAGATGGAGACAAGTTACAGTCTTAAATTTCAAAAGGTAATAGAAGCCTCTATAATAAGAAAGCCCTGTATCTTCCTTAGGACTAACCCAGGCTAATCAGCTTGTGATCTCTTGCTTATGCCTAGAATCTTTGTCCCCCAGAGTCCAAGCAGCATACAGATAATCAGTTCCTTCTGTATGGGTTTTTTTATCCCCTTCCTGCCATGTGCTCTGAGCTGCAAACTGAGCTAATGAGAAGTCAAGAGCACAACAACAGTCTTTTGTCGTCTTTAACATCCCATAATAGTCTTTCTGGTGTTGATGAACCTTTCCTGCCAGGCAGGATGTAATGCATTTGATTGCCAGTCAGCACTTCACCTAGGTAAAGTCTCTCTCCTGTCTGGTGATTTACAGAGCCACAGAGGCTCACAATGCAATTAGTCAGATATTAACCCAGGCAGCAACTCACAAGCATTCAATAAAGTGTAAACACATTCTTATAATCCTAGTCCCTAATACTAACACGGGTGAGTCAGACTGATTCCAGCTATGTGTTTGTCCCTGTTCCATGAAGACATGGGGGCTTTTGCAAGAGCTAACTTCTCATCTGCCAGTGTCACAGGCAGGATGGGCAGGGATGGTGTCTCTAGCCTCTGTTTGCCAGAAGCAGGGAATGGGTGACGGGGTGGATCATTTGATGATTACCTGTTCTGTTCATTCTCTCTGAAGCACCTGGCATTGGCCACTGAGCTAGATGGACCATTGGTCTGATGCATTGGGCAGCTCTGACATTCTTATGTTCACAGTCTCTGTCAGGAGTATCTACTCATTTGGACTCACTGTGGGGCCACAGAAAGAAACAAGATGTTCTGAGGCAAGAAGGCTCAGTCTCAGAGCCCCAGGGCTCATGCTTCCCAAAAGCTAAAACTAGGCCCAGCCCATGAAAGGGGCACTGCCAGGAGACACTGTATAAAGGCTGGAGCATCAAACAGCTTTGTAAACCTGAGAGATCTGCCTTGGGAACAGTGACAGGGAGAATTCCCCAGAGTGACTCCTTTGATTCTGCTCTTCTCTGGCCTTTGGTTCATAGAATTATAGAACTGGAAGGGGACCTCGAGAGGTCATCTAGGCCAGTCCCCTGCACTCAAGGCAGGACTCAATATTATCTAGACAATCCCTGACAGGTGTTTGTCCAGCCTGCTCTTAAATATCCCCAGTGATGGAGATTCCACAACCTCCCTAGACAATTTATTCCAGTGCTTAGCCACTCTGACATTTAGGAAGTTTTTTTCCTAATCTCTATCCTAAACCACCCTTGCTGTAATTTAAGTCCATTGCTTCTTGTCCTATCCTCACCGATTCAGAAGAACAATTTTTCTCTGGCATCCTTGTAACAACCTTTTATGTACTTGAAAACTGTGATCATGTCCCCTCTGAGTCTTCTGCAGACTCAACAAACCCAGTTTTTTCAATCTTCCCTCATTGGCCATGTTTTCTAGACCTTTATTCATTTTTGTTACTCTTCTCTGGACTTTCTCCATTTTGTCCACATCTTTTCTGAAATGTGGTCCCCAGAACTGGACACACTACTCCAGTTGAGACCTAATCACTGCGGAGTAGAGCGACAGAATTACTTCTCGTGTCTTGTTTACAATACTCCTGCTAATACATCCCCAAATGATACTTACTGTTGCAAAAAAAGTGTAACTCTGTTGACTCATATTCTGCTTCTAATCCACTATTACCCCCAGATCCGTTTCCACAACACTCCTTCTTTGGCAGTTATTACCCATTTTGTATGATTGTTCCTTCCTAAGCGCTGTATTTGCATTTGTCGTTATTGAATTTCATCCTATTTACTTCAGACCATTTCTCCAGTTTGTCCAGATGATTTTGAATTTCAGTTCTATCCTCTAAAGTCCTTGCAACCCCTCCCAGCTTGGTATCGCCTGCAAACTTGATAAGTGTAACAGAGAGACTCTGCTGCTGGGTGTTTTTCACCATGTGTCAGAGGGTTACACCCTGGAAGGAGGGGGCTAGGCCTGTACTGGGATAAGGTCACTCTGTGCTTCCCAGTGTGGCAGAACCTAGAATGTCCATTAGCAGGGGAAATCCTGGGGGGAATCAACATGTGGAAAGGAGAGAAACCCTGTCTGAATTCTCTCACTTTGCCCTTCTCACCCTGGTAGGCTACAGAATAACGTCCACCTTTTGCTCCAGATCATCCCATCCTCCCAGGGGAAAGGCAATGGCTGCAATGGAGCTGGCTCAGGTAAGGGATTCTCAGGGAGCTGGTGGTGGGTTCTGCTTGGAGGGAGAGAAGCGGTAAATGTATAGGAGGGTGGGAGCCAGTGATGAGCTGCCAAAATATTAACAACAGGTTCCTTCCTCCTCACTTCATGAGGGGCTCATGCCCTCCCGAGGGTCGTGCCCCATGCAACCCCCCCTGTTCCTTGACACCCCCCCAGGGACCCCTGATCCATCCCCCCCTTCCTTGTCCCCGACTACCCCCTACCGCCCCATCAAACTCCTCCTCTCATTCATTCTTCATGCCCCCTCGGAACCTCTGCCCCATCCAACCATCCCTTCTCTCTGTCCCTGACTGCCCCCCACCACCTCATCCAACCCCTGCTCCTTCTTGACTGCCCTCTGGGACCCTTGCCCCCATTCAATTCCCTTGTTCCCTGCCCTCTGACCGCCCTGACCCCTATCCACCCCCCACAACCCACCAAACACCCCCTCCCTGCTCCCTGCCCCTTACCACACTGCCTGGGGCCAGGACTGGGACAGCTCGGCCGGGACCGCGACTGACGCCGCAGGACCCAACTCCCCGAGCCAGGCTGGAGCTGCTCGGCTGGGGTGCTGCGGTGCTGTGGGACCTGAGCTGGGCTGGGTCGGAGCCGCTCGGCCGGGACCAGCCCCGAGCCAGGGGTGCGTAGACGGGACCCGGCTGGGGCGCTTGACCATGGCCATGTGGATCCGCACAGGTGGAGCCGGACTGAGCCATACATGCCATCACCCCGCCCCCCCGGACCAGGTTACCTGCCTGCTGCTTGTTTCAGGCTTCCCTTGAACATTTGGTTCGCAGGAAGCAGGGGATGGGGAGGAGAAGGAGGATGGAGCTTTCAGAGGAGAGGGGGAGGTGAGCTGGGGCTGGGGCCCGGGTGGACAACTGCCCAAGCCTTTGTTAAATTTAAAAGCTTTTTTAGAACCAGTAGTCCTGGGACAACCTGTTCTAAAAAGGCTTCTAAATTTAACAACCTGTTCATGCGAACCGGCTGGAGCTCACCACTGGTGGGATCTGCTAGAGGTGGTGGGAGGCAGGAAATATCTTTAGTGGAGAAAGGGAAGGGGACAGGATGTGACAAAACTGCTGAGACTTGTGTACTTTAGGCTGTGATGGGTTGTCACCCCGGGGTGCAGTCTGGGGGGCTTCTGGGAACCGCTGTGCCCTCTAACCCTCGAGCCGGGCTGGCCCTTCTCACACTGCTTTGCTGGAGATTCAGCCTGTCTCTCCATGGCCTGTTATCACTCAACTCGACAGCAGGTGGCTCCATGCAGCCAACTAAGCTACCTGAGTGCGTTACCTAAGCCACTCAAGGAGAGAGAGAAGACAACAGCCAATTTCCCAGCAATAAGTGTTAGCAAACAGATCAAAGCAGATTACCTAGCAAATAACTGAAAACTCAAACCAAGCCTAACATACTATCTGGATAGAATTTGAATTAGCAATTTCTCACCCTGACTGATGATACAAGCAGTCTACCAAGTTTCCATACACAAGCTAGAAATCCCTTTACCCTGGAACCAGCACTTCCCCCAGTTCAGTGTTCATTCCTCAGGTGTTTCCAGGAGTTCTCTTGTGCAGGGAATGAGGCCAAGAGCTGATGTCACACTCCACCTTATGTAGCTTTTCCATATGCCAGGAACCCTTTGTTCTAACCTCAGTTCCCAGTCTGGTTTGTGGAAAAATACAGGTAGCAAAATGAAGTTCATTGTCATGTGGTCTGGTCACATGCCCTGCTGAGTCACAGTAGCCATGACTGCTAGACTGGCTGAACCGTTCACAGGAGGGCTAAGCTCTTCCACGGTCCATTGTCTTTGTTGATGAGCCATGAACACTGTCTGACTTCTTCATTGTTGTACCTGAAAGGCTCGTTGTGGCTGTTAACCCAGAGTAAGCACATTTGAAAGATAGATACAGAGTCAATATCCATAGCACAGGTAAGATAATCATATTCAGCAAATCATAACTTTTCCAGTGACACCACACATGAGACACTTTGTGCAAAATGAGTCATGTCCTAATCATATTATAATACTGCACTATGTTGAATATTGGCTGTAGTGTCAGATAGGTTCTAATTTCAAGGCACAGGCTTTGGGAATGAAACTTCCCCTCTTTGTGGAACAGGAAATAACCCTCCAGCCAGGGCTGGGACAACTTCCCAGACTCCCAGTACTGAAACCTGAACCTCGTGACACTTCATTAGTTACCTCCATCCCTAGTCTTTGTGGCAACTGCAAACTTTATCGGTGATGATTTTATATTCTCTTCCAGGTCATTGATAAGAATGTTAAATAGCACAGGGCCAAGATCCAATCCTTGCGGGAACCCGCTAGAAAGAAATCCACTCGACCATGGTTCTCTATTTAAAATCTCAGTTTTTAATCTATTTAATGTATGCCCTGTGTATTTTGTATCTTTCTAGTCAAAATATTGTGCTGAACCAACTCATGTGCCTACATATATTACATCAGGACTATTAGCTGCAAGTAAACTTTTGATCTCATCCAATAAGGATATCCAGTTAGTTTGATAGGATCTATTGTGTCTAAACCTTTTTAATGGGTACTAATTATATTACCCTCCTTTCTTTCTTAGTGAAATCCAGTATTGGCTGTTCCATTCTCTTGCCCAGTATCGATTTCAGACTGACACATGTGTTATTAGCTGCGTCATCTCTTCTATACTTTTTAAATATTGGCACTGCATTAGCTTTATTCCAGTCTTCTGGAATTTCCCAAGTGTTCCAAGTCCTAATTAAAATCAACATTAACAGTCCACCATGCTCCTCCAGCAGGTCTTTCAAAACTCTAGTTATCTGGACCATTGTTAGGATTAATTTTGTCCTTTTAAAAACTTCTTTCTTATTTTCATTGGTTGATCACTGATTTCTGATAGCTTCTCTTGCCAACTTTCTACAATTCTGACCTTCGAACTTCTATTCTTTACTTTTGAGTTCCCCTTTCTTCCATATATTTTATTTGGAGAGTGTTGGGATTCCTACCAGGGAGCTACCAGCAGGCTCCAGAGACAGCCCCATCTCCTATATTAAGCTTTGGCTAGTAGCTATGTGATCAATGTGATGACCCTGCTTCCCTCTGTCAGCTGGGAGACACAAAGGTTCTCTCTTCCTCCTGGCTGCTCTAGGCAAGGTGGGGTGGGACTCTGTTAACATGTGCCTCCTGGAGCTTCCATTTACCTGGTGCTGCTGTTCTATGAATAGTGGGGTTGTGAGTGGGGCAGCAGGTCCTGAGTGTTGGACTCTTTCTTTTTCAGGGGCCGGTGACTTTCGAGGAGGTGGCTGTGTATTTCACTAGGGAGGAATGGGCTCTTCTGGACCCTGTTCAGAGAGCCCTCTACAGGGATGTCATGCAGGAGAACTATGAGACGGTGACCTCGCTGGGTAAGAAGTCCTGTCCTCTGGGTTATTAGAAGCTGTGGGGTCTCTAAAGAACCTGAGCAGTAATAACTTTATACCTTTATTCATCATTCAAGTTTTGACAAGTTTCTTTGTCCCCCTTTTTTTCCTTATCTCCCATACACTAGCAGGGAGGGAGGAGGTAATAAGGGATAAGGAGGGAACACAAGAAGCTCCCAAGGCGCCGGGAGGTGGTGCCGGCTGCTAGTAATGGGAAGAAGCAGAGGGGAATGTGGAGGAAGGGCACCCAGGAATTGGGCTGGGTGGGTCATTGGGAGGGAGGAGAGGTTTGGGGATCTAGAACTGTGGGGGATCCCAGACCTTTAACCCTGAATCCCTACCCAAACCTCAGCTAAATCCTAGACTTCAGCATAACCACTCTCGCAAAGCCTCAACTTAATATAAGGCCCTGAACTGTAGCAAGCTTAGGCTACGTTTACTAAATCGTATCACTAAATCGATCACGGCTAGATCGATCTCAGAGCATCAATCCCGGCTGTAGTGTCGACCTGCCCTTAATAACCCATTTCTTTATGCTCACCTCTTTGCCTCCACGCATGTACCAAAATAATAAGTAATACTCTGATTATGGCATCTTACCTCTAGCAAGTATAAAATTGCCCACAAGACGTGAGACTAGCTCATAGATCGTAAAATCAGGTCAGGGTCAAGAAGAGTGAGAGTTTGGAGAGAGTCTTGTCCCCCCTCTTCCCATCTGCAGCAGCCACAAGCTGTCTTCCCTCCAGGCTCCTTGGATCTTTGAGCCTGTCCCTCTTGAGGTTACGTAGTCCAGTTCTTGTTTCTTACATTCTCCTTTTTCAGAAGAATTAGAGGCTGTTGCTCCTGAATGTTAGCGTTTAATTCCCCAGCCTTCTCCTCCCACTGGGGGAGTTTAATTCTCCCTCCCATTTCACCTGAGTCACTAGATTTCCTAATTCCCCAAAATGTGCTTTTGCAATGTCACAGTTCAGGGGTAGCTAAGCCTTTGACCTGCCTCCATGGTCTGCTCAAGGAATGGCTCCTCAGGTATCAGACCTCTAGCCAGCCCCTCTCTATGGGCAGGGATCCACATACGTCTCCTTTTTGACCAGTGTGTGAGGATTGCAGCTTGTCCTCCACTGTGTTTGCTGGATTAACGTCCATTTCCTGTGCTTTGCTTTCTCTCCAGGGGCTGTGAGCAGTGTGTGTGAGATAGAGGTGGGACTTTTGGTGATACTTGTATGATGCCAATACACACCTCAGTTTCCTGCTGTGATTGGTATTGCTATGATTATAAAGAGCAGGAGACGTGAGGTGTTTTGTCACATAGCTGTCATGGGGTGATATGAATGGGTCATTTAGGACTCACTGGGAGTAACCTACATCAATCTAATACCCAACAGAGACAAGAGAATGACTGTCACCCAGGGCTGCCCAGATGATTCAGGGGGCCTGGGGTCTTTGGTGCCATTTCCCCCTTATCTGCTCTGAGACCGCAGAGCATTTTCCTCATGTCCCCCTTACCAGCTGGAAGGAGGTTACTAGTGGAGTTCCTCAAGGATCGGTTTTTGGACCTATCTTATTTAACCTTTTTATTACTGAGCTTGGCACAAAAAGTGGGAATGTGCTAATAAAGTTTGTGGATGATGCGAAGCTGGGGGGTATTGCTAACACGGAGAAGGACCAGGATATCATACAGGAAGATCTGGACAACCTTGTAAACTGGAGTAATAGTAATAGGATGAAATTTAATAGTGAAAAGTGCAAGGTCATGCACTTAGGGATTAATAATAAGAAGGTTAGATATACATTGGGGACGCATCAGTTGGAAGCAAGAGAGGAGGAGAAGGACCTTGGGGTATTGGTAGATCACAGGATGACTATGAGCCGCCAATGTGATATGGCCATTAAAAAGCTAATGCGGTTTTAGGATGCATCAGGCAAAGTATTTCCAGGAAAGATAAAAAGGTGTTAGTACTGTTATATAAGGCACTGATGAGACCCCACCTGGAATACTGCGTGCAGTTCTACTCTCCCATGTTTAAGAAGGATGAATTCAAACTGGAACAGGTTCAGAGACGGGCTACTAGGATGATCCGAGGAATGGAAAACTGTCATATGAAAGGAGACTCAAAGAGCTTGGCTTGTTTAGTCTAGCCAAAAGAAGGCTGAGGGGGATATGCTTGCTCTTTATAAATATATCAGAGGGATTAATATTAGGGAGGGAGAGGAATTATTTAAGCTGAGTACCAATATAGACACAAGAACAAATGGGTATAAACTGGACACTAGGAAGTTTAGACTTGAAATAAGACAAAGGTTTCTAACCATTAGAGGAGTGACGTTCTGGAACAGCCTTCCAAGGGGATAGTGGGGGCAAAAGACATATCTGGCTTTAAGATAAGCTGATAAGTTTATGGAAGGGATAGTATGATGGGATAGCCTAATTTTGGCAATCGATCTTTGATTATCAGCAGATAAGTATGCCCAGTGGTTGATGATGGGATGTTGGATGGGATAGGATAGGATCTGAGTTACTGCAGGGAATTCTTTCCTGAGTGCTACCTGGTGAGTCTTGCCCACATGCTCAGGGTTTAGCTGATCGCCATATTTGGGGTCGGGAATGAATTTTCCTCCGGGGCAGATTGGTAGAGGCCCTGGAGGTTTTCGCCCTTCCTCTGCAGCGTGGGGCATGGGTCACTTGCTGGTGGATTCTCTGCAGCTTGAGGTCTTCAAACCACAATTTGAAGACTTAAATAACTCAGGAATAGGTTAGAGGTTTGTTATAAAAGTGGATGGATAGGATTCTGTGGCCTGCTTTATGCAGGAGGTCGGACTAGATGATCACATTGGTCCTTTCTGACCCTAGAATCTATGAGCTCTGATGCCGCAGAGCATTTGCCCTGTTTCTCTGTTCCTGTTCCCACTCCTGTTTGACTCAGTTTATATAGTAATATTCTCAGCTATACCTTTTCTTAACCAATCATTGTACTGAAATTTAATTAACCAATCCTAACACATTGAAACATAATTCTCTAACCAACTGTATCCCACTACCTAATTAACTTACACCTAGCAAAATTAATTATACAGCAGACAAAAACAATTAGAGAACCAGACATATTAACATTGTAAAGCGGTGGCCATAAAGATAAAAAAATACAAAAGTGAGAGTTTCACAACCACAAGCATTGAGTAGTGATTTCTTGCCAAACCAGGCTGCTATTAAACTAAGTATTCTTTAACCATCTTAAGATCTGTTTCTTTATCTGGTAGTGCTGGGCACTATCAGGACAGGATCATCTTCCTAACAGCCCAATAGCATCTTATTTCAATGTGACTGGTTTGGGATGTGAGAATGTGACCCTTTGCTTCCCAGCTTATGGCTGCCCCTGCTGCTTAATCAAAGGCCTAGCCTAAGGACAAGGCCTCAGACTGTCACGGTAAGAGAAGGCCCTTACAAATACAGACAGTGATTTGATTCTTTGTTTTCATACTCCTGTAAGTAGCTCAGTGATTAAAAATACACCTAAGTTCTTAAACTATAGGCTTTACAGGCAGGCCTGAATATCTCTATTCTAACAGTGGGTTCTGTCCCTTATCCCATTCTGTGCCTGCTTGTGTATTTAGATTGTAAATTCTTCAGGGCATGGGCCATCTACTATTCTGTGTTTGTACTTGTCCTAGCACAATGTGGACCCACTGTTAGTTGCTCCTTAGCAATAATGTAATGAATATGATTTATAATCATAATAACTCTCCTGCCTCTTTGAACCAAGGAAGCTTGGCCTTCGGATGTTACTGCTTAACAATGAGCTGGGGTTAAAACCATGGACTATTCTTTGTGACAAGTATCCCACAAATTCTACTGACCTCCCTGGTTTTCTTTGCCTGCAGTAGGGTTTCCAGTTTCCAAACCTGATATGATCTCCCAGGTGGAACGAGGGGAAGAGCCGTGGGTTCCAGACCTCCGTGGCTCTGAGAAAGAAGTGCTTCCAAGAGCTGCCTGCACAGGTGAGGACTTGGTTAAACCAACTCAACAACTGTGTGGGAATGCAGGAAACATTTGGGATGTCCTACAAAGACCCTGTGAGCTCTCCAAGTTCAGGATTGTTCCCTGCAGATGTGAAATCATTATGGCAGATGTCACTCCTGGCTTCCATCCTATTCTGACTCACAACTGGCAGCAGGTCGCTCCCCGATCTCGCTTTCCTCTGAGTGTTCTCGTGAGATGCAGACCAAAACTGATCCCTTCCTCTCTCCTCTGGGGAAGGTTTTGGGGAAAATCAGCTCCTGATAGGTTTGATCTCTCCCACACATATTTTCGATTGTTCATCCCTTTTTCCATTCCTCTCTCTGAGATTTTCTTTCTTTCCGGTGCAGGTAGTGACCTGTGTCTGGATTCTCTCTGTCTCCCATCAGGTGATGGGATGGTGAGTGAGAATGAGGAGGAGAAACCCCATCAGGAAGATGCTGAGCAAAGAGAAGCACATGGAATGTCATCAGGAAGATCCAAAGAGAATGTTTCCAGGAGTTGTGCACTCCCAGAAAAACCAAAAGCCTGTGAGACTCAGGGGAAGCCAGAGGGAAACTTTAGTAGCCTCTCAGACCTTAAAGCAAGCGGTAGAATCAACTTGGACGAGACATGCTACACGTGCACTGAGTGCGGGAAAAGCTTCAATCGGAGCTCACACCTTATCACACATCGTAGAATCCACACAGGAGAGACGCCCTACACATGCGCTGAGTGTGGGAGAAGCTTCAATCAGAGCTCTACCCTGAACACACATTGTAGAATCCACACAGGAGAGACGCCCTACACATGCACAGAGTGTGGGAAAAGCTTCAGTCAGAGCTCTACCCTGAACACACATCATAGAATCCACACAGGAGAGAAGCCCTACACATGCACTGATTGTGGGAAAAACTTCACTCAGTGCTCTACCCTGAACACACATCGTAGAATCCACACAGGAGAGATGCCCTACACATGCACTGAGTGTGGGAAAAGCTTCAATCGGAGCTCTACCCTGAACACACATCGTAGAATCCACACAGGAGAGATGCCTTACACATGCTCTGAGTGCGGGAGAAGCTTTAATCGGAGCTCACACCTTATCACACATCAGAGAATCCACGCAAGGGAGATGCCCTACACATGCTCTGAGTGCGGGAAAAGCTTCAGTCAGTGCGCACACCTTATCACACATCAGAGAATCCACAGAGGAGAGACGCTCTACACATGCGCTGAGTGTGGGAAAAGCTTCAGTCAGCGCTCACACCTTATCAGACATTGTAGAATCCACACAGGAGAGACGCCCTACACATGCGCTGAGTGTGGGAAAAGCTTCAATCGGAGCTCTACCCTGAACACACATCGTAGAATCCACACAAGGGAGATGCCCTACACATGCTCTGAGTGCGGGCAAAGCTTCAGTCAGCGCTCAAGGCTCATTAGACATCAGAAAATGCACAGAAGAGAGAATTGTAATAAATCTCTTGACTAGGGTTGGCAAAAACGATTTTTTAAAAAAAAAATCACATTAGTTAATTCCCACATAGTGATTTTTGCATCATCTTCACCGTGGTGTCTCAGCTCCACCAGATAAGTTGCCGCCTTCTGCCTTTTGCAGCTCATCCTTCTTTGGGGTCAGTCCTATGATTTTTTCTATCAACTCCTTTCCGTTTGAGTCATAGGAGTGTGTATCCCTCCAGCCAGGAATGTTCATGAGTTCCAAGTTGGGGAGAGAGGTTTGATCCCAGCAAGGTACACTGAGGCAAAAACTACCTGTGCCTTCCATCCACTAGGACTGTAGATGGCATTAGCTGCTCAAGTTAATGATCTTAATATAAAAGGTTGTAGTGCAGATGCAGCCCAGGTGCAGTGGTTGGCATTAGCTTTCCCCTTGACCTGACTTAAACTCCATCACTGTTCCTAGTCTAAACTAACCCTGAGCATCACGGTTATCCTGTTCCCCCATTTCAAAGCAATTGTTAGTCATCGAGTTCTCCCTTGGGGAACAAATTGTTTCATTCCCAGTTGTTCTGATGTTGCTTCAGGTTGTGCTGGAGAGCAGATATTTTCATTATTATTTTCCGCACTTAAAATATATTGAACTATAACAAAGAGCAGGAAGAAGGCAGGGATAGGGAAAAATGTCATTTCATCCTCTATAACAGACATTGTTAGGATAAGTCTGAAAGAGTCCCTAATTCCCCATCACTGTCCTCCTTCAATCCATGCTAGAATCTAGGAATCCTTTTCCTTTCCCCAGTTGTGGGATGGGAGACTTCCAAAACTGCTCCCTGTGCTATAGCACATGGCTAAGCTCAGAGAATAAACCCCAAATCTCCCCTGAGCTTAGCTTTTTGAATTCTGTATTTCCGATTGCTTCAAGCCTGGGCATTTTGATTATTAACCAGTTTCTCTAGCACTGTTCCTACCACTGTTTCTGTAACATATTCTGTTTTTTAGGGGACAGGGTTATTATTCCTTTGCCTAACCCCAACCTGGAAGGCCAGGGTGTCTATTTTCTCTGGCCCCTCCCCACAGACAAATCTGACAGGGTTGAACCTGCCTGGAGCAAACAAAAAGCCCCACCGGTCACACAAACAAAGCGGATAGACACACACAAGACACAGAAGAAACTGAATAATGTGAGCTATCAACATTTCTACTTTCTCACAGCATGTTAGTTCTGAAGCTTGTTTTAATTTCTTTTCTTGGAACCAGAACTGGGGAAAGAGAACACTGGAGTCAGTGGAATTACAGCAGGAAGGGATAAGTCTCATGATTCGTCACTAACCAAAGGCTTTTGTAAACAGAGCGATAATGTTACTGAATGGTCTGGCTAACCCTGCAGTTAGAAACAATCAGCTCTATGGGTGGTAAATTGACAGAGGCTTTGCTGCTGAACATGAAATAGCAGCTGTTGAAAGGTAATATGCTTCTATTTCAATGCCTCTGGAAGTACAGAAAACAGTGATCTATGTAAAGGCAAGTTGCCATTTCTCAGTGCCCCAATTTCTATTGTATGTGTACAGGAAGGTTTGAATGTTGTAGCAGGTTAGTTTGGTAAAGCTTAGCTATTTTTGTGTGTGTAACAGGCTCCTGCCCACCTCCAGCAGAGGTTTCAGTCACATACTATGGCAACTTAACGAATGTCAAACAAATTAGTCCATTCCTCCCCATAGTCAGTCTCTGATGGGAATGTTAGAATGATGCAGAGAAGTGGGAGAGTATCGCAGTAGGAATACATTAAAAAAGTGGGATTAATCGGAGCTGTGATGCAGACAGAGCCTGTTCTAGAGCTGCTGAAGTGACAGGGACACACTCCCGCTAGTGCTGGCTCTGAGATAACAGCAGAAGCAGACCGAGGAGAATGAGCTCCTGTGGGAGCTATGGGCAGCTGCCCTGTCAGTGCACCACTCACCTGGCAGGTGTTACACAAAACACAGCACTTCCCATCTGGAAGAAGAAACACTTCCCCCTTTGCCACTACTTCATTATACCATCCATGAGGCTGTTTGTCGTGCAGGACTTTGATCTCTTTGGGTGGTCTATGGTGATTCATAAAAGAGCCATTAGGGGAGCAGGAGTCATCCCAATGGAAATCTCTTCACTTCTTTCTCAGTGTTGCCTTCTTAGCCCTGGCTTTGGAGATGACCTTCGCCTTATCCTATCTTGATTTTAGGTAGGATTTTGATCACCTTCTGGGGCTTGGCAGCTTAGAACTTTTGTGGGCTTTTCTCTGCCTTTTTGGTCCCCGCTGCAGTCAGTACATGCTAGACATGGGCATGGTGATCTTTCTGAGGATTGACAGCTTTAGCCAGCTTCTTGGGGGCTATTTTCCTGCTCACAGCCACTGTCGTCTCTCATGCCTTGTCCTGGGGCCCAGCTGCTGGTTGAATGTGAAGGAACCAAAGTGCCAGTGACTTTATCCCGCACCAAGTTGCCTTTGCTCATCAGACTCCTGAACCCAACTGACGTGGTTCTTGTTCTTTGCACAGCACAGCCTGGAGAAGAGGGATCTGCAAATGTACATTCATATGATCCCTTTGTTTAATGGATGAAAACATAAAGCAGACACTTAGAGGATTGGAACTGATTTCAGCTGATGGACAGGTGCTAGATTTTTATTCATTTGGACAGTGAAATGTTGAGTTTTGACATTCATTTCAAGCATCCCGTATAGTGGAGCTCCTGAACATAATGGAGAATGGAAATGAAAATGTTTTCCCTTTTTTCAAAATAAAAAATAAAATAAGAGGCTTATTAGAGGGCACTTGGATTTGAAGCAAGGACCCTTGATCTGCAGTCAAACACTGTACCACTGAGCTATACCCCCGTGAGAGCAGATATTTCCCCACTGTAGCTGAAGCACATCAGTGATTCCAATAGCAGGGGCAGGTTCTCTTTGGGGCACAGAGATTTTGGGGGAGTTGGTGGCTCCTTTCTTTCTCACGTGGAGTAAACTCAGCTTTTTATTCCATGGTACATGTATTATGGACTAACAGCAGCAGCTTGAAGAAAGAGGAGAGTGAATATCTCACTCTCAGGGCTGAAGGTGGCCACGTCCCCTCTGTCTGACCGTTGCCATTGCAGGAGAGAAGTTTTCAATGGAATTGAATGCCCTGGCTCAGACTAGAGACACAGAAAGGTTTTGCTGTTCGTTGAACGGCAAAGAAATTGTGTCTGTATGTGAAACTGAGGAGGGACATGAAATGCCCACGGTGGCGGAATGCCTAAGCTAAGGCAGGAGGGTGAAGAATGGGGAATGGGGCGAGGAATGACTCGAAGTGGATCACTGGGATTGAAAGACATTTGTTTGTTGTCGGGTAGTGAGAAATGTGACATGAATTCAGATGCAGGGTTGAGGCTTCTTT